>NW_027459515.1:605000-779987 GCF_050624435.1 Tenrec ecaudatus
AAATTGCAGAGAGATAATGCTAAAACTCTTGAGAGTTGTGCTCTTACATGATATTGCATGTTGCTGCCTATGAGTTGAAACATATTTGTTACTTTGTACATTTAAAAATAGAACAAACCGTACCATTAATATAAATGGTTATTATGCCTAGCCAGGCATACATATTTTAGTTTTATATTTTGACCGGGCAGTGCGATCCCTTGTACCCAAGAGGAATTAGATTCCCCTTGTCTTACCTGTGGGAAGCGTTGTGTTCTCTACGTACCATTCTTCAATTGGATTTTTGCACTCTGCACTAGTACATGTACATGTGTCAGATGTTCTGAGTAGATGTTATGTGGCATATGACTGCAAGATCAAATTCTTTGGGGACAGAGGACTAACAATATAATTTTAAAGAGGAAAAAGAATGGTAGAAATTTTCTGACTACCAAAGAGGAGCTTTATATTTATATTTCTGTGGTGTTTAGGCCATTGGCTTATATTAAACATAATGAAATGGGATTTTTAATTGAAAAACAATTTATTTTATATCCCTTAAATCATTAATCATAAAAGTGAAAAAGTGCTTGGAAAACAAGTAGGGAAATAGGAATGAGACAAACAGTCTTTGAACAATTATTTTACCCTTGAGAGATAGCTTAGTTTTGTTTTTTGCCATTCATTCAAAAAATAAACAAGCAAACAAAATATCTATCAGATTCCTTAAAAGGTACCTTTTAATATTTGAGTGGAAACACAGAAAATGACTCTTTCAACATTAAATTATCTATATTAGGCTAATTTATTACTTTACTATTTATTATAAATTGGGCAGATATAAAAGCACACCAGTTTTCCATCAAAGAATTTATTAATGTTTTGGTACATAGCATTAATTTCAATAATGTAACATCATTTACCCCACTTTCATATTTCCCGTTTCAATTCCTTTTTTTCTCACCCTTTTGAACTCTGCCGCTGCCCTTTTCACTACAAGTGGTGGCTTATTTAAGGTGTGCATATCTCTTTAGGGTCAGTGTTCTCCTTATTGACCTCACAACCGCTTGGCTAAAATACTGAGCCACGGAGGTGAGTTCATTTCCAGACGTGGAAGGTGACTAAGGGCCGTAGTCTTGGGTTCCACTACTCTCTGCACCACCAGTAAGGCTTCTCGTTATGATTTTGAGATCTCTTTCAGAACAGTTGTTTCTAGTATTCCAGTACCATGTAGTTCTTCTCCTCTTAGGGCCACAGAGGTTGTCTATGATTTATCATTACAATGGACTCAATTGTTTCCATGCATCCTCCGTTTTCTTCACTCCTCTCATCCATTCACAGAGAGACCAAGTTCCATCTGAGGCAGCTCTTCTGGAGTGTTTGGAGCCCCAGTGACACAGTCAACAGCTTGTTTTATTGATGCTTTGCTGTTTCATTTATTTCTGTTCTAAACTTCTTTTTCTTTCAGTAATTATAGGCCTATTTTGCTGTTCTTATCCTAATTGTTGTAGATATTGGGTTACGATGTTGATTTTATTCATTCGATGTGGTACTCATTGCTTTAAATTGCCTCTGAGCACTCTTTTTGTTGTGATCCCAAAACATTCTGATATGTTGTATTTTCACTATCACCTGATTCAGTAAATCTTAAATTTTCATTTCTTCTATTACCCAGTTTTTAAGCAAGTTGTTATTCAGTTTCCATGTATTTTACTCCCACTACCCTCAATCTTCCAATTGTTTACTTTTAATTTTATAACACTGTGAGCTGAAAAGATGCTATGTTGTTTTCCTATTTTTAAGAATTTCTCAAGGCTTGCATTGTGGCCTAAATTAAGCTCCTTTCTGGAGAATGTTCCATGTATTCTAGAGAAGAATGTATATTGTGGTGTTGTTAGGTAGGATGTTCTATATACATGTATGATGTTAATCTGATAGAACTGAAGGCAAACAATTAAAGTCTGTAGTTAGAATATTAAAAGATTATATGGACAAAATATTAAACATAAAAAAAACCCCAAGCCTTCTTTCCATCATGTAAATTCCAACTGACAGTAATCCTATAGATAGAATATAACTGCCTCTTTGGGTTTCTGAGACTTTAAATCTTTAAAGAAGTAGCCCGCCTTGTCTTACAACAATACAGGAGGCACACATTATGATGGAAGGAACACACAGTTAGTGCACCAAAAATAACTGATGGATATTCAATCCTTTCAAGAGATGGCATGTGATCAAGAACCAATGGTATAGAAAGAAGTCTAAGCTTCCGGAAGTCATCAGTGACAAATAAGGCTCCTGGAATGGATAGACTACCAACTGACATGTTTTAATAAACTGTTGAAGCCTTGGAAACCCTCACGCTTCCTTGCCAAGGAATTTGGCTAACCAATTGGAAGCTATTCATATATGTGTCTATTCCAGAGAAAGGCGACCCAAAAGAGTGGAGACATTATTGAACAATATAATCAATATTGCACACAAGTAAACTTGTGCAGAAACAATTCAACCATGGTTGCATTAGTACATTGCCAGAAATTCAAGCTGGATTGAGAAAAGGACGCAAAATGAAAGATATTATTGCTGAGAGCAATTTCATTGTGGCTGAAAACAGAGAATATCAAAAAAGAGGTTGACTTGTGGTTGATTAACTATGTAGATACATTTGTCTGAGTGGCTCATAACAAACAATGGATAGCCTTGAGAAGAATGGGAATTCCAGAACTCTTCATTGTGCCCCCGCATAACCTGTATGTGGACAAGAGGCAGTATTCAAACAGAAAAGGGGAATGCGGTGTAGCTTAAAAACAGGAAAGTAGCATGTCCGGGTTATAGCCTTTCACCCTACATATTCATGCCTGCTGAATAATCTGAGAAGCTGGATATCAATAAGACTAGAATCAGTGTGGGAGAAAGTCTTATTAACAAGCTGTCATTTGAAGATAACACACTCGCTTGTTGAAAGTAAGAAGGACTGGAAAGATTCGCTGATACACAATACCAAGGAGCTCAGCTTGCGGTGTGGATTGCAACTCAATGTCAAAAACCAAAACCAAATATGCTCACCACTGGATGAAAGTCAGCATCATGATAAATGGGGAAAAAATGAAGTGCTCAGGATTTCATTCTGCTCATATTCACTTTCAATGCTCTGGAAGCAGCAACAGGGAGTCAAACAGTGCGTTGCACTGGAGAAATCAGCTGCACAAGCCTGTTTTTCAGTCTGGAACAGGAAGGCTCTCACTCTGAGCACCAAAGTACATCTGACCCAAGTTATGGTATTTCCAGTCACCTCACATCTATCAAAAAGTTGGGCAAGGGATAATGAAGACTGAATGATGTGTGGAATTATGGTGTTGGCGAAGAATATTGAAAGTACCATTGTCTGCCCAAAGAGCAAACAAATCTATATTGCCTAAGTACAATCAGAATGCTCCTTCGAAGCCAGGATGGTGAGATTTCATACTCTGGAAATGCTCTTAGGAGCAACCAGGCCTTGCAAAAGGACAGCAGGCATAGTGAACTCGAAGGTCAGCGCAAAAGGAGAGTCTCAACACAGTTAGGGATATGGGACAGCTAGGATGTGGTTTCCCAGTGAATTTCTCTAAGGAGAGCCCTTGCTACTCCTAAAGAACGAGCAGGGGCACCATTAAGATGGACGTGGGTCTGGTTACTTCTGGCCATTTTTTCACTAATTTAGGTGTACAGTTTTCTTAAAACTTCATATTAAGTTCCAGGAATCACCAAAACTTACTGGGTACTCTGTACCTCAAGAAAATCTGTCAAAATTATCCCTTTGGAATAACAGAAAACAACAGCATGACCCCCTAAGATGACTTGTATTTTACTGGTCAGTAGATGCCTTCAAAAGTCAGTTTTGATTGGCCTTTTTTTCCCTTCCCCTCCCCCCCATTCCACCCACTAGCCGATTGGATTTTTTTAAGGTACTCTAATGAGGCTAAGATAAACACATTACTGAGAGAACTTGCCTGCAGTCACACACTGATCACAGACATATTTAAATATTTAATTTGGAATATATCATGCATGTGAATCAACTGGAACTATCGTAGCAATAACTTTGTACTTACTTTGTATTTATATGTAATCAGCCACTCATGTCCCTGATCCTACTTTTCTCCCCAAATCTCAACTTTAGTGGGAAAAAATTAAATCACTCTATTCTCACACACCTTGAAGGCTACACATTATTCAATTTTTCATCTGAGATATCCTAGTGCTGCTAGAAGTTTCCCAAGTCTCTTCTATGAAAACACTATGTTCTGATTCCTACAAGTATTCACAGGATATACTTTTCCTTGCAAAAAATAAACTTTTACTCCTATGGATATGTTTACCTATCTGTAAACCTTAAAACAATTTAATTTACTACTCTTTCAACATTTCAAAAAAATGATTAAGTAAATGAAGCATATGACTTTACAAATTACATTTTTTTACATTGCATTCTTCTAGTAAGGAAATTATTGTTAAAATTTTTGGTCATTATTTAAATTTACACAGGTACAGATAAGTTGATTAAAATTGATATGCACATATATATTTAATTTTAGGAGAAGCATATAATATATTAGGTTAAGTTTAAACAAATATTTTTCACAACAATAAAGTCTAAAATGCCATGATGTATTTAACCACACCCTAATGGTTTTTCCGCAAGATGTTTTCAAAGTCTTTCTCTTAATCACATGCAGTGTGACAAAGAGCGTCCTGGTGAAAATATCACTGCGTGTGTTTGATTATTTCTCAAATATAGATTCCTAAAGTGGGGTGACTTGGTCAATGATTTTACATGCTAATGTTTCAAAGATATTGTCTCCCCAAACAAAACTATTTTACATTTAGATAACAGTGGAAAAAAGGTTTCTTACACCTTCTGCAAAAATGCATATTTTCAACTTTTAAAACTTTTTGCCAAGCAAGTAGGTGTGAGAAGCTGCAAGAAGTGTGACTTCATGTGGACATTGGCATTTCTCTGTAGCATATTGCTCTGCAGAGAGAAGTGGCATGTCTATAATTTGAGTTTCAGTAATGCTGAGTTACTTTTTCTCCCCCTTAGGCCATGTTTATCTGCACAATATCAGTTGGATATGGATTTTGATTCCCCTCTGTCTCCAGAGAAACATATTTTCCTGCTTTCTTTTTGGATCATTTCCTCCTTTCTATTTTCATCTTCAGGAGCTCTGGTGGCTTAGTGGGTCAGCGGTTTGAACCCATCAACAGTTCCACGGGAGAAAAATGAATGCGTCTGCATCTGCGAAAATGTGCAGTCTCTTAAACCCAAAGGGGAAGTTCTACTCTGTCCTATAGGCTTTCACTGAGTTGGAATCAACTTGATGGCTGACTCTGGGAGTATAGTATAATTAGCATAACAAATGATTCCTTGTCTCCAAACAGGATTTACATCTACAGGTTTAGAGGTTAAATTTACAACATATATTTCAGGGTAACATAATTTAACCCATAATATTATTAATTCTTTTTTTATGTTGGACACAGAATATTGGAGTTAAGAACCAGTGAATTGAGGTGAGTGAAGAGGAAACTGACTTTTTCAGTGTTACACACGTTTGTATTTGACACACTAAATTCTACTTGTTTGGGAAGTTCAGAAAAGGAAGCAGGAGCAATGGGGAGCAGATGACCGCTGTTCCAAGATTGTAGACTTTGTGCTTGTTGGCCTTTGCTTCCAATTTCTTGCTTTGAGGGTGCCCAGTGAATAATGGGTGGCCTGGGACTACCAGATATTTACTATGTGAATACACTCTGTTTATTTATGACATGTGTTAGCCTGGCAGTCATGGTTTTGCCTTTGGTGAGTGAGTGTTATTGAAAGTGTTGCCCTATCCGCAATCCTCGCTGCTCCTGTGAATAGTGGCCAGTCACTTACGCACTGAACTTGACAGATCAACAATTCATGTATTGCTGTCTGAAAAGCTGACCTGTACGTGAACAATATCCTTTTCTCAACAGTTTTCAAAGTCTATACCTCTGGCTAAACTAATGAGACTATCAATAGGATTGCCTCCTGTCCATGGAGATGATTTATCATATTCTCTATCAAAAATAATGATGGCCCCAAAGTGACCAGAGACCTGTATTATTAATGGATTTTGGACGCACACTTAAGCATAGTCACAGTCTAAGAACACCTAGGTCTCATGATGTAATACTAGCCTTCTTGAGGAGAGCCCTGCGGATAAGGGCGCTACTGCAGAGTATGGGGAAGAAACCCGATGGTGCCTGGCATACGAATGAATACTATCTTGGGTTTTAAATTCTCGTCTCCAAGCAAGCAAGCATCTAAGTGATGGGTCAACTAAGTCCACATGAAAGAAGCGCATTAATCTGTGCGATCCAAGGATTGCAAATAATCAAATCCAAATCTAAAGGAGGGGACCATATCAGATCTTAAATTGTGAACACCTGGGCTTAAAAAGCTATGGAGGAGAATGGACGCCCAAAATCCATTTACAGGGTCCCCACGCCGAGTGAGGCTTCCTTGAATTCCCTCTGATGGCACTGCACCAATGGAACATTGCTTCCCCACAGAGAGTAGTATAAGATCAATTATGACAGATGTAGTTAATACCTTATCATTTGATCCCTATATGATCCATTTGAAAGCTGTTTCCATTTTTAATACTTTCTTTTCTATTAAGATTTTTTCCTCTGTCTCATTTTGTCATTGTTTCTGTTTGTGTTTTGTATGATTTTCTCTTTATGAAATCCAGAGTGGGTAACTCTATTGACAGTGACTGCATTAATAATCATCCGCGGGCATGGCAGGAGATGTTGGCTGCTGGGGTAGGATGCTAACAACAATGGGCATGAGAAAAAAGAAAATGTTCTGAAATTGACCATGGTGCTGATTGAACAATCCTTCTCAATATGCTCTATTAATGGTATGGCATGTGAATTATATCCAATAAAATTATTTTAAAAAGAAACATGTAGATCAGCACTTCTCAAATTTTTATATTATCAAAAGTTATTGAGGGCCTCAAAGTACTTTTGTCTTTGTGAGTTATAGTTATCCATGTAAACTATGAGATTAAAATGTATTTATAAAATATGTTAATTAATGTAAAAAAACGATTCATTTATATTAATATAAATTATTTGTATTTTATTGAAAAATAATAGTTCTCCAATTAAAGATGACATTAAATGAGAAGAATGCCATTTTTTTACCCTTTTGAAAATCTCTAAAATGTGTGACTCAAGAGAAAACAGGTGTATTCTCATCTTTGTATCTGCTGTCTATCGTTGCAATATATGCTTAAATTGAGAATATAAATGAAATTTAATCTTTTACATAGTTATATACATATAAAAGAAAAGGATACTTTAGAAGTCCTTTTAGATCAGTAGTTCTCAGCCTGAGGGTCATGAGAAGACTCAGCACTATCTGGCCCTTTCAGGAGATAACTGTACCCAATCTGTCTGCTTTTGTGAACAATGTAGCGACTTAAAAAAAATTCCACAGATACTGCATTAAAAAACATACCTTAACCAGCAGTTCTCAGCCTGTGGGTTGTGACCCTTTTGGGAGTATGACCCTTTCGCAGGGGTAGCCAAAGACCATCGGAAAACATATATTTCCAATGGTCTTAGGAACTGAGACACCGCTCCTCTATCCATCTCCAGGCGAGTCCACCCACATGCAGATACACCCACATACGAGCACCCAGCAAGAAGACTGTTACCCATGCTGTACCATGCTTCAAGACAAAATTTCATTTATTTGTAATTAGAAATATGTCACAAAATATAAATATATGTTGTTTTTGTGATTAATCACTATACTTTAATTATGTTCAATTTGTAACAATGAAAATATACCCGGTATATCATATATTTACATTATGATTCATAACAGTAGCAAAATTGCAGTTATGAGTAACAATGAAAATAGTTTTATGGTTGGTGGTCACTACAACCTGAGGCACTGTATTGAAGGTTGTGGCATGAGGAAGGTTGAAAACAAGTGGTGGTTTCTTGAAGGTTAGTTATAATGTGAAATCTACAGTTTGTCAATGTTTTTGTAATCTATTATATTATGTGCTATTGATCCATCCTGTTCTTTTACTAGATCTTTTACCCACGCATGACCTTGTAACACTATGCATGGCCACTTGTAAATGATTGATTTTCTGAGTCATGTAGGGTTTCCAAATGTTGCTACACTGCTTTGTACCATATAAAAAACTTTTTAGCCTAAGTATAAATTTCTTTAGAAAAATCATTAAGCCTTTTTATAGGCAGCAGTTTCACTGTGGCAGGAACACACTTTGCAAATTTCTAATTTTTCACTTCAAGTTCACATTTGATCATTGGCAACTGTTAGTGTATTGTTTTCCTTAAAGTGACAGCTAATTTGGTTTGTTGAGAAAATTTCTGCCAAATGCTCCTGTAGAAATAATTATTTTTCAGTCTTTAATTCAAACAAAAATTATGTTCATGCTAGAGTGATTAGTTTCATTCAGGACCTAAGCAATCACACAAATCCCTCTCTTGGAGACAAGTCATTTTATACAACAGTGTAAAAGTCCTGGATGTGTTTCTTTCATCTTGGTGCATAGAAGAGTAAAGGGATGTTTCTAAGAGTTAATATTTAATAACATTCATCTTTTTCTAATTAAATAATGGACATTATTTAATTTTGGGGGGTGTTCTCTTACCACGTGTTGGTGTGCGATGGTTGTAAGTTGCCGTGGAGTAGGTTCTGATGCTTACAACCCCATGTCCTACAGAATAAAACAATGCCCAGCACTGGCCCAGTGCCATGGTTTGAGTCCATCCTTGCAGTCATCAACCAGCAGCATTGGTCCATCTCCTTGACAGTCTTCCTCTTTGTTGTTGATCTTCTACTTGACTAAGCTTGAAGTCCTTTCCAGGGACTGGTTGGTCATATTCCCAAAGTACATGAGACATCGTTTCACCATACACACTTCTAAGGAGCCTTCTGGCTGGGTTTCTCCCATGAAAGATTTGTTTGTTCTTCCAACTGCCCATGGTACTTTCAATATTTTTTGCCAATACCATAATTGAAATAAATGCATCACATCTTCTTCGGTTTTCCTTATTCGTTGTCAAACTTTCCCATGCATACAAGGTAATTGAACATAGCAGGTCTTAATCATGTGGTAGTGAAAAGTTCAACAACTGGGGTAGCTTGTCCCACTTTCTTAATTCATGCTGCGACTCCAGAAACTTTACTAAGCATTAATAAAAATGTCGTCTTAACATTTTAAAAAAATGACATCTCTGCTTTAGCCTTTTAACTTTTGACCTTGTGGACCCCTGAAAATGTACAAGGGGCTTCCCGTGGTCCATGGACCAAGTTTTGACACCCCACACTAAAAAAAAAAAAATGCTTCTCAATCCTGGCTGCATGTGACAGTGTCTTTCACATTGCAGGCCCTCAGATTACATGCTGGGATTATATTGGGAAACCTACAAGTACATAAACTTTTTAAAAAATTAAATCACCTTATATAACTATGGTACTTTGTGCAGAATATGGGCCAAAGCAATTTCAAGAATCTCTTTCTCAGACTTACAGAGAATTGAAAATATTTTGGAACTTCATTTATATTAGGTATAGAATATTTAGATACCCCAAACCAAGTCCACTGCCAGTGAGTTCCTTATGACTCAAAATGACCCTGTCTGGGGTTTCTGAGACTGGAAATCTTTATGGAGATGGACAGTCTCACCCTTCTCCCTGGAAGCAGCTGGTACATTTGAATCACCGACACTGAAATTAGAAGTCCAACATCTTACCCACAGCACCACACCAATGTAGACAAATGGAAAACAAACTATAAATCAAAAAGTGAAATTTTTATTTAATGCCTTTTCATATTTATATACAATTGAATTGCTCTTAAAAGATACCTTTGCTAAGTCTTCATACAATTTCCCTTTTTTGGCTCCTGAAGCCAACTTATTTCAGAGGGTAAATCATTCTAAATATGTTAGAATGTTAGGGAACAGAAAGTAGAGTGAAGGCATAAGATTTAGGGTTCACTAACGAAGCAGTAGCTGCCCTGACTCTTCTTGAGTATGGGAGGGGGTAGAATTGTTGGTCTCCGTTAGTCACTCCAGGAGAATCAGAACATTTTTATTTAAGGCACTTGCCTTGGTGTATCTGAAATATGGATATTTTGTTAAGAAACTATGTTGCTTATAAGTTTGGAGTCCATATTAGTAGATATCAGCTTTCTTATTTATTCCATTGATGGGAAGTTTTAGGTTTTAAAAGTAAAATATTGAATTTCTAATACATTAAATTAAATACTTGTTTATTTTTAATTTTATTTTATTGTTCAAAACAAAGGCAGGTACTGGCTGTAGACCGACCATCAGTTTCTTTATTTTCTATTTTAAATATCATTTTATTAGGTTCTTATGGTCCTTAAAGCAATCCTTACATCAGTTGTATCAAGCATAATTGTAAATATGTTGCCATCATTATTTTCTAAATATTTACATTCTACTCTGTCTCTGGTATCAGCTCCTCATTTTACTCTCCCTCCCCCAACCTTGTGACCCCTTGATACATGATAAATCATTATTAATTTCATATATTTTAATAATTTTATTGGGGCTCATACAACTCTTATCACAATCCATACATACATCAATTGAGTAAAGCACCCTTATAGATTCATTGCCCTCCTCATCATTCTCAAATTTCACCTTCTGCTTGGGTTCCTGGAATCAGCTCATTTTCCTTTTTTCCCTCCCCCTCCCTCGCAGCTCCCCCCTCCCTCATGAACCCTTAATTATTTATAAATTATTATTTTATCTTATCTTACACTGCCCGGTGTCTCCCTTCACCTCCTTTTCTGTTGCCCATCCCCCAGAGAGGAGGTTATATGTAGATACCCGAGATCGGTTCCCCCTTTCTACCACCCCCTTCCTTCCCGGTATTGCCACTCTCACCGTTGGTCCTGAGGGGTTCATCTGTCCTAGATTCCCTGTGTTTCCAGATCCCAACTGTGCCGCTATGCATCCTCTGGTCTAACCAGGTTTGCAAGGTAGAATTGGGATCATGATAGTTGGGGGCGAGGGGGGGGGACGTGAAGAAGCGTTTAAGAACTAGAGGAAGGTTGTGAGTTTCATTATTGCTATACTGAACCCTAAGTGACTAATCTCCTCCCCACTACTCCTCTGCAAGGGATGTCCAGTTGTCTCTCTTATACCCACTACTGTCTTCCTTCCCCTGAAGTTTCTTCCCTGTCTTCTCCCCACCTTCCCCCTACCCTCCTGATATTGCTACTCCCATTTCTGTTCCTGAGGGGTTTATCTGATCTGGATTCCATGTGTCCTGATCTGTATCTGTACCTGTGCACATGCTGTGGCCTAACCCACAGTGAAAGAAAGGACTGGGGTCATGATAGTGGGGAGGTGGGGGGTGAGGAAACCTCAAGGAACCAAGGACTATTATGTGTTTCATCAGTGCTATATTCACCCTGGCTTACTCGTGTCTTCCTTGTGACCCTTCTGTGAAGGGATGTCCCATTGTCTACAGACAGAGTTTGAGTGTCTGCTCTGACTTCCCTGGTCCTCTGAAATATATTTTTGTTTGTTTGTTTGGTTTGGGCCTTCTGGTGCCTGTTATCTGATCCCATCAATATCTCATGATCGCACAGACTGTTGTGCTTCTTCCACGTGGGCTTGTTGCTTCTCTGCTAGGTGGCCACTTGTTTAACTTCAAGCATTTAAGACCCCAGACACGATATCTTTTTTCTTCACCACATTTGCTTGTGCACCCATTTGTCTTCAGTGATCGTGTCAGAAGGGTGATCATCACAGAAGGCCAGGTTGTTGGAACAAAGTGTTCTTACATCGTGGGAGGGCTTGAGCAGAGGCCCAACATCTGTCCACTTCCTCAATGTATTGTCATAGAAATGTATGTACCTATGCCAATACCCCTATTTTTATGAATTGATATATTTACATAAGTGCACACCTATATTTAGGCCTCTATCCATAGCTCTGCTTTCTAGGTCTTTCCAGTTTCCTTTTACCTTCCTACTTTCCCACCATGATGACCCCTCGCTGGAGCATACCATGACAGAGGTCAGTGCTGGGGATACATGGTGGGGAGTGCGTCCAGTCTGAACCCCCGCAATAGGGCGACCCAAGAAGGGAACATAACAGATCCACAATGGGAGCAAAGCCAAGCCACAAAACCACTGAAGAGCCCCCAAAATAGACTTCCGGCTAGGAGGGGCAGTTCCCGGAACCCCCAAAGACCCATGGGAATATAATCAATATGGTCAGCAGGCAGCCCTGGAATTATTTATGCTTGTTCAGGGTTTTTATTTGTTTTGCTAGTTATTATTATATATATATATATATATTTTCTATCTCTTTTTTCTCTCTTTTTATTCATATATTGTTTTCTTTTTGTATTGTCTGCATTGTTGTTGGGTTGCCTACCTATATACGATAGGCATGGGAAGCAAGCCAAAGGACCTAAGGTTCCAGAGGAGGCAGAAGGAAATGGTGAGGAAACAACTCCATAGACAGGGGAACAACTAGGGAATTAAAATCAACAATGAGGGGGACGTAGAAATCCTGGGGTTGCTGGAGCAACAACAATCTAGCTGAGAGGAACTACAAAGAGGCAGAAGAGAGGAGAGCATGCTGATGGGAAATACTTAAGTTTAATACTGAATACTTTAATACTAAGTAGTTAAGAACTAAGTTTAATACTAACTAACTTAAGCACTTAAGTTTAATACTACCTGAGAAAAATTGAATGTAGCTCTGGATTTTATTATTTTTTAAAATTTTATTCCAAAGCTAGTTGGAATGTATCATAGACTTGATGTAAAATATCAAACAAAGGATCCTTTAGACAAAAAACAGTGGTTAAGATCTTTATGACATTGAGAGGAATAGATTTCTTGAGGCAAGAAACAAAAGGAATTAGCTATCAACATTTTATGTCCTAATTAAGATCTTGTTAGAATGAAAACTTCTGACAATTTATTATACTCTTAAGAAAAAGTATTAAAGTAAGAAACATATTGGGAGATAATATTCACAATGTATGCACACCTGACAAAGAGTTTTTATCTGTTATATATAAATTCCATAATAATAAGAAAAAGAACCCAATTAGAAAATGGGCCAAAATGTGAAAATTTCAATCAAAGAAGATGTGTGAAGGCCAACAAGCACAAAAATCTGTTCAGCATTAGTAATCACCGGCAACATATACCTTAGAACCACATGGCATTCTACCTACTAGAATGGTAAACATTTTAATGATTTCACAACAACCGAAAAAGCCCCGATCTTATCAACGATGCAGAACTAGTGGAACTCTCACACATTGCTGATGGGAATCTTTTCTTTATGCATTTGAGGGTCTGGCTTTCTTGGTTAAGTGGAACACATGTCTGCCTTTTGATTCTGCCATTCCACGGCCAGCTGTTTGCTCAGGAGTCTTTAGATAGCCCATAGAGACTTGTACATGAATGCTCTTAGCAACTTTATTGGTAATAGTCCCAAACGACAAGCATCCCCGATATCCTTCATCAAGTGAATGGCTAAGGACACCTCTGGTCATAACATGGAACATGCCTCAGAAACAGCAGCAGCAACAAAGCAACTGCTTAGATAAATCTCAAGACTCTCATCCCGAGTGAAACAAGTCAGACCCCAAAACATACATGCTATGTACTTCAGTAAAATTATGAAAGAGGCGAACTTAATCTATATTGATGAAAAGCAAACTAGTGGTTGCCTAGATCTGGGGTTTGGAAAAAGGGGACAAGTCAATTTGGGATGTTCAAAATGTTTCATAACTTGATTGTGATGATGGTTCCACAGGACTGAATCTATTTGTCACCATACACTGGATGTACATGTAAAATGAGTGCTTTTTACCACATATTAATGATGACTTAATTTAAAATAAATATGTTAATATAGGTAATAAGGGTTAGAGAAATTCAGAAATGAGCAAACTCATTAGGGCCTGGCAGTTTCAGTTGTAGAAATGTCAGGCTGGCAAAACTCTCTGAAAGGGGATCTAAATGGTAGGAAGATCACACTGTGAGTCAGATAATCCAGCTTTGAAGATGTTTCTCATATCCAAATTTTGTTGTCACAAATTTTAAAGGGCTAAAAGATGTTTCTCCATTATGCTAAAGGTCAGAAAGCAATCAGGAACCAGATAAAAGAGAGCTCATTTTATATGGTCAGCAAACAACACAAAAAAATTCTAACAAGTTATAAACAGGCTTTTAGATGATACTGAAAGAATTTTTGACACCAAGCTGCTTTGAAAAAGCGTCCGAGGCTTTCACAGTAAAAAGGGCAGGAGAAGGACTTTGAAGGTGTCTTTCTTCTTGGCCAGAGGTAGTTTGACTCTAATAGGTTGACATTAGCTCTCACAATGTATATGCTGCTTTTATTTCCTTGACTTTTGCCAAACATGTTTTGCTAAGATTTTCCGGATATTTTTTTGCATTTAAGTTCATGAGAAACATTGATGTATCATTTTTGTTCTGTCTTTGCTAATTTAGGGTAATATTATCCTCATAAAATGAATTGAGAATCAATACCTTTTCTTCTACGGTTTGAAGATATTGAATAAATTATTTTTACTTTTTCTCTCTGCTAAAATTGCCTAGTGAAGTTATCTGGGCCTTAATGTCTTTCTTTTAGGTACTTTTACAAATACATACTCAATTTCCTTAATGTTTATAAAACTACTTAGGTTGTTATTAAGTCTTGGTTGAGTTTTTGGTAGTTTGTGATTTTCAGGGAATTAGTTCATATTTAGGAGGATAAAACTTCCTGTAAAAATATAAATATATCCCATTTAATTACTGCAAGATATGTGGTGATATCCCTTTTTCATACATACTCTTGGTATTTTATGGCTTTCTCTTCATTCATCATGTTTTGGGGGTGGTATCTGACCTCCCCTAATTTCATGAAGAGGAAAGAGAAGAATTGCCATTGGTAGCAGCCCAGCACTGATGTCTATAAGATAAAGTTCAGGAATGCTTCTACCCTCCACATTTCTTACCAATTCTGACACCAATCGCCTCTCCCAAGACACACTATGCTTCTCTACTATGTTCAGTAGTTCGTTTTGAAAGCCACACAGAACTCACAGGCAACATTCACCATGAAGGGATTTATTAGTAAAGTTAACAGATACAGTTCAGGGTCAGAAATGCTCAGGACAGCATCTTTTCGGCCATGTCCACGGACATAACTCTCTCTTTTCCTTGATCTCTTAGCCACTTCTTTTGGCAGATGACGTTTAGAAATTATTTTAGCTCTGTCGATAAATGTCCAGAGGCACCAGACTCTGCCAACAAGCTTTCTCCTTGAAACCCCTTAACATTCTTGCTCTATCGGCTGGGAAGCTCACTGCACTGTCTGCTGCCAGTCCCCTAGCTCAGCTGCTGCCCTTTCTTTGCTGTCGCTCTGCCATTTGTGGTGTCACAGCCCTGTGGATCTGTGCAGGGATTTCTAGGTCAGCCTCCCCTCCTAGCTCTTCTTTCTTGATGGTGGTTGGACCCACGTGGCATCTCTGGAGTGGTTCATTTTCAGTTTAGCAGGATGGTGTAACTAACCAATCCCTTTGTCAAGGTCCCATCCTCCTTATTTGCAAGGTCCCACACAATGGTTTCATGTTTCTTATTTACACTGTTAACATACTAATTCAGTGTAGCAGCAATGAAACTCAAAACCTTTCTCTAGTTCTTGAATGCTCCCTCCCCTCCCAATTATCATGACCCCAATTCTACCTTGCGGACCTGGTTAGACCAGAGGATGTACAGTGGTGCAGTATGGATCTGGAAACACAGGGAATCTAGGACTGACGAACCCCTCAACACCAGCGGTGGGAGTGGCGACACCGGGAGGGAAGGGGGTGTAGAAAGGGAGAACCGATCTTGGAGATCTATGTGTAACCTCCTCTCTGGGAGATGGGCAATGGGAAGGTGGGTGAGGGGAGACGCCGGGCAGTGTAAGATAAGATAAAATAATTATTTATAAACTATTAAGAGAGCAGGGAGAAGGGGGGAGTGGGGAGAGGGGGTTAGGAAACTGAGCTGATTCCAGGAACCCAAGTGGAAGGCGAATTTTGAGAATGACGAGTGCAACGAATGTATAAGGGTGCTTTGCTCAATTGATGTATGTATGGATTGTGATAAGAGCTGTATGAGCCCCAATAAAAACATTTAGTAATAAAAAACAAACAAAACAACTAATCAATCCCTTGGGTGGATAACAAACACCTTAAATTTGTGGAGCCATGGTGGTGTAGTGGTTATACTTTAGGCTGCAATCTACCTGGTCCACATAGGCAGCAGTTCAAAATCATGAGCAACTCCACAGGAGAGACTTTCAACTCCAGTGAAGAGTTACCATCTCAGAAACCCACAGGGAGTTGCTAGTAGTCAACATTGCCTTGATGGCAGTGAGACTACACCTCATCATGAAGGAGCCCTGGTGGTATAGGGAGTCACTCCGTGAATTGCTAATTGCAAGATCAGCAGCTGGAACCCACTAGTGTCTCCATGGGAACAAGATGAGCTTGTCTGATCCCATTACGATTTAAAGTCTCAGAAACCCAAAGACCGAGTGTTATTCCGGGTTGTGGGTTGGAGACCCAGTCTTTTGGTGAAAGTTACACAGATGATAGCTAGAAGAGCTATAATAAGCAATACACTACAGCACACTCTTTTAAACTTTATTGTTCTTGCTAAATGTTAATTAGCTATTTTACTTGTATTTCTAAGAAAGCAGTCTTTGGTATTGTTGATTTTCCCTATTGTTTACTGTTTTCAATTTCATTGATTTATCTTCCTTATCATATCCTTCTTTCTGACTATTTGAATTTATTTTTCTCTTTTTAAAAATTCTTTAGGTGAGAAGCATATCCTAGATTATTGATTTGATATTTTTACTCTTTTATTATATATAGTCATACATTTATCTTTTACCAAAGTTAGAGAGTTTTCAACCATTATTTCTTTGAATCATTTTTCAGTCCTGTATTTGCTCTCCTTTTCTCTTGGGACTCTGATGATGTGAATGTTGGATCTGTTATTGTCCCACAGGACTCTGGTGGTCTGTTCTGTGCCACCACCATCCCTGGCCCCGATTCCCCGCAGAATATTTTCTCTCTGCTTTACAGGTTTACTAAATTCTAATCAGTTCTTATCTACTCCACTGGTTCTAACTCTATAACTGAACCCATCTATCATTTTTCTTTATCATCATGTTATCTACTGGTATAGTGGTGAGGATTTTGGTTTCCTTTGCATTCACTTATAATCCATATTGAAGTCTGTAAACCTTGATCTTCATCAGCAAGTGTTTCACGTCTTCCTCACTTTCAGCAAACAAGATGGTGTCATTTGTATATTAAAGGTTAACAAGCCTTCTTATAATCCTGATGCTGGATTCTTTTTCATATATCCAGTTCTCAGAAGATTTGTTCAACATATAGATGAAACAAATATAGTGAAAGCATACAACCTTGATATAAATTTTTCTAATTTTAAACCATTCAGTATTTCCTTGTTCTGTTCAAACAACTGCTTCTTGTTCCATTTACCGGTACCTCATGGACCCAATGGCGTGCTTTGAAATTCCCATTGTTCTAAATGTTATTTCTTTATGATCCATACAGTCAATAAAACACAGATAAGTCTCTTTCTGGTGTTCACTGCTTTCAGCCAAGCGCCAGCTGATGAAAGCAATGATCAGTCACTCTTCTATGTCCTTCTCTGTATCTGTCTTGAATTCCTGGCGACACCCTGTCTATGCATTGCTGCAACCATTGTTGAATAATCTTCTTAAAATTTACTTGTATTTATTATTAATGACATTGTTCTAAAATTTCAGAATTCTCTTGGGTTGCCTTTCTCAAGGTTTTGCACAAATATTTCACCGTAATATTTTATCTTCTTAAGCTGCTCTTTGAAATGTTTTCAGCTGTTTCACTTTGTTATTTCATTCAAGTGATTTATGTTCAAAAGCAAATTTCAGTCTCTTCTGACGTCCACTTTGGCCGACTCTTTCTTTCTTATCTTTTAATGACCTTTTGTTTTCTTCATCTGTGATGTAGTCAAGAAATAAAATAAGGCATTATATGGGTAATTTGTTTCACAAGATTTTTTTTAATGTGTTGAAGATCATTGATGTTACTATGAGGATTAAGGTGCTCCTGACTCAAGCCATGGTATTTTCAATCACCTTAAATGCAAATACTGGACATTGAATAATGAAGAAGAATTCAGGCATTTTAATTATGGTGCCATCAAAGTATACTGAGAGTACCATAATCTACCACCGGAATAAGCAGATGAAGTAGAGCTAGCATGTGCCTTGGAAGAGAGGATAGCGAGACTCTTTCTCTCATTCTTTGGATCAGGAGAGACCATTGCCTGTAAAAGAACATGCTTCTTAATGTAGAGGGGCAGCAAACAAGAGGGAGATCCTTGACCAAATGGATTGTTACAGTGGCTGCAAGGATGTACTTGACCATAACAATTGTGGGGGCCGGACCAGGCATTGCTTTGCTCTGTTGTACATAGGGTTGGTATGGGTTGAAACTAACTAGTTGGCTCCATTTTATTTCAATTTTCAATTCTATAATTTCTTTTTAAAACTTCCATTTCATTCATTTGGAAGAAAGCAAACCTTTATTGTTGTGTCTAATTTATGGTGGCAACCTTATATTCTTTGTCAGATGGTTTCAATATTTGATTCCTCTCAGAATTTGTGCTTGCTGAAATGTCAGTATTTTCTCAGTTGAGCTGTGATTTTTAAAGGTTTTTGCTATAATGAGTAATCTTTGATTGTAGTGTGGACATTTTAGATATTATGTTTAGAGGCTCAAGTTTATTTAGATCTTCTATGTTAACTTGATACTTTCTGATGCTGGTTTGGCAGAGGTCTGGCAGGCCTTCCCCGTCTCTGCTGGGATTGTCATTTGGCAGAATGGGCGTGCTGGCTTAGGGAAGGACAGCTGTTAGCACACTGGATACTGATGATGGTAGATCATGTTTGTGAGGCAAGGGATGAATTAACCCTCTGGGTGGCAAGTGACTGGCAATTGCGCCCATTACTGTCACCTAGTGTGAATCAAGGGGTGGACAGGATTGCTTAGTCACTTGCTGACAACCCTATTGTTGACAGATCAGCTGCTGCTGCCAGAGTGTGGCTTGTCTCTGCTGGGCTACTGTCTCCCTTTGTTATTTTAGTTCATTAGTCAAAGCAACAGGACATTTCTCCCTCTTTCATCTTTTTCTTGTTTATGCCTGTCGAGAGTTCTGCATTGCAGGGCTTTCCAATGTCCAGCCTGGGCTACAGGAAAAATTAAACACCAGCAGCAACTTATAATGAAGTCTAAGAAGTCATTATAACCTTATTCTTTAAGCCCTAAGATGCCTAGCCAAATAATCTTCTTTCCACCTTCAGAGTTCTCCTATGATTTTGAGTGTTTTGCAGGGTATTTAGTTTTGCTTAGAGGGAGGGAGTAGAAGAAAGCTACTTTTTCTATTTTATCTCAGAAATAGACTCTTCTTTTAAAAGTTTTATTGGTAATTTCTTTATCCACATGCCATACAATTCAATAATCCAATCATACCAAGAAGAGTTGTAGAATTACCACTTCATTCAATTTTAAACATATTCTTCCTCCTTGTACTCATTAGTATTCATGCAATTATTTTTTTAACCTTGGCAAAAATATGCATCACAAAACATTCTCCAATTTGACAATTTCTATGTGTATAATCAAGTGCCATTGGTTATACTCTTCATGCTATATAATCATTATTAATATCTGAGTTAGTTTAGGTAGACTAGGGAAAACAAATCCACAGAAACTCATATATGTATAAGAGAGTTTTATATAAGAGGTAAATGTACATTAAGGAAGCATCCCAACCCAGTGCTGTCCAAGCCCTTAAGTCTGACATTAGCCCATATGTCCAACACTGAGCTACAAAGTCCTCCTCAATCTCACAAAACACATGCAATGACGCTGACTGTAGGAGGAAAGCCAAATCAGTCAGCCTGGAAGCATCTCAGTGCTGGCAGGGGTCTCCACGTGGTTGCTCCAGCACCCAGGGCTGCATCAGGGTAGGTCCATGTGGCTTCTCCTCAGGGGTGTCTCGCAGGAAGTGAGCCTTGCCAGCTGAGGCACGGAACTAGCTATGGCTGCACACTGGTCCCACTATCAGAGAGCAAGCGACAACACAGGCGAGGCTCGCTGACCCATTTATCTCTCTCCCCTTCAATTAACCCCAGGTGTTCATTGGCCAGTTTGGCATAACTATCACAATATCCTTTCCCAACATTAACATTAACTCTTCCCCTAACTATTAACATAAACTATTCCCCTAACATTAACATAAACTCAATGACTTCTAAGCAACAATTCTTCCTCCTTTACCCATGTTAACCATTAGTCAAGTTTGGTTTCATTTCCCCCCCTCAGTTTTCTTAATATAGTATTCACATATCATACACTCCTATATTTAAATTGATTTTAAAAAGAGTTGTATACACGTGATCACAATCCGTTCTAATGCTCCTTGCCCACTCCCGAATTTATTGTTTGTTCTCTCTCCCTCCAGTTGTCCCCCAAAATCCCCAATAAATCATTGCATCATGTATTAAGAAATAGATCATTCTTTCAGAATTATTACATCTGTCTACTTGGTAGCACTTTATCCAGGTTGCTTAGTATCTGTCAGGGAAATAAACATCCTGTCAAAAAATACAGAATGCTATCTTCACCAGAATTCTTTGTATTATTTTGATTTCTGTTATTTAGCTTTAATAATTAACCAGTATGTAAATAGAAGTTATTTGATTAGAAGATTTGATGTCTGAGTCTCACCTTATCTGTTTCCATCCATGACCCTTCTATTGCAGAGATAAAAGTTGAGAACCATGTCCTGTACTCATAAATGACACACATAATATTTTGTAGATTAAGTAATTTCACAAGTACATATATGCACCCATATAATTTTAAGGTTAATCGTATCTGAAAAGTCTCTTTGTCATGTAAAGTAATATAGGCATATCTTCCTGGGATTAGGATATGGGCATCTGGGGAGTCATTATTCAATGCACTGTGCCAAGCATACATAAAACGATGGCTTTAATTATGAATTCTTAAGGAAAAAAATATCTCCATTCCCTCCACACAGCACTTAAGCCTAGCCCAGAATAAGCTGCCGCATTGTTTGCTTTTTCTGGTGGAAACGATTTTATCTTATTCATCTGTTCATTGAAGACATATGTTCAATATAAAGTTTACCACTCCAACTTCATTTGTTGGATACTCAGGTATTGACTATAGTTTTGCAAGGTAATTAAACACCACCTACTTTTGTTTTTAAAGTGGCACTATTCCCAGGTACCTGTCTGCTCAAGAATGTACCTGTATTGGTTTCTACCTTCTCTTTCTTTTTATTGTATGGAGGTATTTTTGTTGTGTGTGTTTTTTTTTAAAGAGCCCTGCTAGAATTGTAAAGGATCACTTTAAAGTAGTTTTGTTATGTTTCATCCAGAATTTCATGGTATTTTATTGCAGAATATCATTTAGGATACACCTATTTTCTTAAGAGTATATTAGACATACACTGAACCTTATAAGGTCAATGGAGACGATAAGAGAATAATCCCCCAAAACAACTCACTACCATCCAGTCAATATGGCCTCACTGTGAGCCGATCTGGATTTTTGAGGCGTAAATCTTTCCTGGAACAGATCACTTCCTCTTTCTGATGGGAAGTGCATCTGAATTGCCAACCTCGTCCTTAGCAGCCCAACACCAGGTCTATGGGGCTCACAGCCCAACACCAGGTCTCTAGGTCTCCAGGGGCTCCTGGCTCCTAGAGAATACCATAGTCTAGACTGAGAAATAGAGCCCTTGCTGTTCTTAAAGACCCTTCTATAGAAGTGCAGATTTCAAAGGAATGTTTTGGTTTTATGTATTTGATGTAGAAAATTGACAAAAATTTACTTAATAGTGTATGTTTTTTAAGATAAGAATATCAGCATTTTAAACTTAAAATACTGAATTATACAACTTTAAAATATTTCCTAATATTTGACCTATCTATCCAATATGTGCATTTTGTGATGTAATACTGTGCCACCCAAGACCATGGCTAACATCATGGCTAAAAAGAAAGATGATACCTTACACGAAACAGTATGTTTCCATCTTTATAATCATATTTATCAATAATTTCTTTTCTGTCACTCTAATAAAAACTTCCAGCTCAATTACATTCTAGTTACTTTAACCAATTTTAAGTGTTTCTCCAAATGTCATTTCATACCTCAAACTAGTTCACCTGTCATATAACATGCTGCAGAAATATATATAATTGGTATATATGTATATATTTTTATTAAATATTATCTGAATGAATTTTTAAATTCTGACTTGTTTCTAGTGACATTGCTCAATTTCCTTACTGTCATGGTTTATTTGTATTTCGTCCATACATAGTTATATGTGTCCATACATGTTATATGTGGCCAATGAAGCTTTCATTTCCTCTTTACCAATCCTTAATGTTTTTATCATTTTATTTGGGGCTCATACAATCCTTATCACAATCCATACATCCATCCATTGTGTCAATCACATTTGTACATTTGTTGCCCTCATCATTCTCAAAAATTTGCTTTCTACGTGAGCCCTTAATATCAGCTCATTTTCCCCCTCCCTCCCTGCTCCCTGCTCTTTCATGAACCCTTGATAAGTTATAAATTACTATTATTTTGTCATGTCTTACACTGTCCACCGTCTCCCTTCACCCACTTTTCTGTTATCCATCCCCCAGGGAGGAGGTTATATGTAGATCCTTGTAATTGGTTGCCCATTTCCACTCCACCCTCCCTCCACCCTCCCGGTATCGCCACTCTCAGCACTGGTCCTGAAGGGATCATCTGCCCTGGATTCCCTGTGTTTCCAGTTCCTATCTGTACCAGTGTACATCCTCTGGTCTATCCAGATTTGTAAGGTAGAATTTGGATCATGATAGTGGGGGGAAGAAGCATTTAAGAATTAAAGGAAAAGTTGTATGTTTCATCATTGCTACCCTGCAACCCGAGTGGCTCATCTCCTCCCCACAACCCTTCAGTTAGGGGGTGTCCAGTTGCCTATGGATGGGTTTTGGGTCTCCACTCTGCATTCACCCTCATTTACAATGATATGATTTTTTGTTCTTTGATGCCTTATACCTGATCCCTTAGACACCTCATGGTCACACAGGCTGATGTACTTCTTCCATGTGGGCTTTGTTGCTTCTGTGCTAGATGGCCGCTTGTTCACCTTCAAGCCTTTAAGACCCCAGACGCTATATCTTTTGATAGCCAGGCACCATCAGCTTTCTTCACCACATTTGCTTATGCACAAATTTGTCTTCAGTGATTGTGTCGGGTAGGTGTGCATCATGGAATCCCAATTTAATAGGAAAAAAGTGTTCTTGCATTGAGTAATTACTTGAGTGGAGGTCCAATGTCCATCTGCTGTCTTAATACTAAACCTATAAGTATATGCACGTAGATATATTTCCCCATCATCTTATATATATTTACATATGTACATGCCTGTATTTGGGCCTCTATAAATACCCTTTGTCTCCTAGTTCTTTCCTCTATTTCCTTTTGCTTTCCTCCTGTCCCACTATCATGCTCAGCCTTCATTTGGGTTTCAGTAATTTCTCTTGGTTACATTGCCATTGCTGAATCCCTACCAGGCCTCTCACACCCTCCTTACCACTAATTTTGGAGAACTTGGGTCGGTCCATACCACCACTAATTTTGGAGAACTTGGGTCGGTCCATACCACCTACTTATCCCCACCTCCCCCTCGCCCATGTCCCCCTGGAACCATCGGTCCAATTGTTTTCTCCTCCAGACTGTTCATCCAGCCTATCTTATCTAGATAGATCTGTAGAGATAATAATAGACACCAAGAAACATGGCATAGCAAGACAAAGCAACAAAAGAGAACCCAACAATGACAACAAAAAAGAAAACCAATGACCCACAAAAGAATAAATTAATTTAAAAAGAAAAAATTAAAAAAGAAAGAAAACCTGTAAATAGATAAAGGTCTGAATTTTGACCTCTAGGCATGGCCTCCAGTCAAGTCTGATGGGGTGCCACGCTCTTTATCGAGTTTATCCTTTGTACTTCCACCAATCCTTAATTTTAAAATGAATTTTTATTGTGGTTGTGCACTGGGTAGGACCTTCAGAGCAATGTACTCTATAGGAGTGACAGATGACTTTTATTGTTCACAATTGTGAAAGGCATATTCTTATAGATCACCATTAATTATGATTTCTGCTGTAGGATTCCTCCCCCCCCACACACACACTTTTTCTGGATATGTGTTGGTGTGTTTAACAAGTATCTTTCTACTCCTAGTTTGTTAAGGGTTTAAAAATTTTTTTTATTCTGAGTACTAGAGTTTTGTGGAATGCTTTTTCTATAATTATTTTCTTAAACTGATTGTTTTTCTTTATCCTGATGATAGGATACTTTATGTTGATTGATTTTTAAATGTTAAACCGCCACTGCATTCCTGGAATATACCATTTAGGATCATGATGCTTTAAAAAACCAAAAATACTGGATTAAAGTGTTATGCCGGGTTGACTGGAGAAACAAATCTAGAGACTATCTATCTATCTATCTATCTATCTATCTATCTATCTATCTATCTATCTATCTATCTATCTGAAAGAGTTTTGTATCAAAGAGTAATGTATACCAAGAAAACATTCCAGTCCAGATCATCTTTTAGTCCAATTTCAAACAATAAGTCCAATACCAATCCATATGTCTTTCTTCAGACTCATACAGCCACATGCAATGATGCAGAATGCAGGAAGATCACAGGCCAGTGGGTGAAAAGTCTGTGAACCCAGTGGTGGTGGATGTATCTTGAGGTGCTAGTTGGTCTCAGCCATGTGGCTCCCAACAGGAAAGAGAAGCAGAGAGAGGAAGTTCCCGAATTCTCCTGAGGCCTTGCCCACAAGGAGGCATCATCAGTCTGTGACCTGATGGACAGACTAGACTCCACCCTTTCACTCTGAATACCCTCAAGTTGACACAAGATTGTATAACCACCACAGTGCCTAATATATGATTTAGGATTTTTGCATTTATTTTTATGAAAGAGAATGGTCTATAATCTTCCTTTTAAATTACATTCATGTCATTTTATTATGACAGTTATGCTGACCTCATAAGTGAATTGGAAAGCATTCTCTTTTTATCTGTTTTCTGAGTTTGTGTAAGGTTGGATTTATTTTTTCGTGAGCTATTTGGAAGAATTTATTATGGGAAATTTTTTATTACAAAGATTTTTAAGTAAATATATAAGGTTTTTAGTGTCAGATCTGATAAATTTTATTTTCTTAGGACTTTTCTTTATATCTAAACTTATAAATGTTTTGACTTACGTTTTTTCCATTGTATCATTTGATGTAATTTAATATTAACATTTGTAATTTGTGCCTTGTCTTTTGTCTTGATTAATCTTGTTAGGATTTTATAAGTGTTATCGGCATTTTCCAAGAATCTAATGTCAGTTAGTTAACTGTATTAATATGTACTATGTATGTTTAGATACAACTCATAGTATGACTTATCCCTCATAAAGTGTATTATATTAACCTTTTGAAGTACATACAATGGTTTTCAGTAATGAATCAGTGCTACTTCATGATTCCTACCAAACCATTAGTATTATTTATTGTTCTGGGCTAAGGATGTTTTAGGGTGTCTGGAAGTATTTCTTTGATGCATACAAAGAAGCCTCCAAACATGTCTCTTGCTGTCAATTTGGTTTGACTCGGAGACCCTGTAGAACTAGGCTTCTAAGACCATCAATAATGATGGAAGCGGATTTCTAAGTCTTCCGGGCAGCACCGAGCCCTGTGCCACCACGGCTTTTGATGCACACACGCTAGACTGTATGCGAAGACAGACGCTTGACTGATAATTACGTCAGACCTGTTTCAACTTATATGCACATTTGACGTCAAGACAAATTTGGCAACAGAACTCGTCATAATCCAGAGATTGCCTGTTTCGTATCTTTGCAGTTCTCTTGACTGACGGAGACTTGTTCGCGGCCCCACGCGTGCATAATTCTGCAAATTGGTCCACGTGTACTGAAAGGCATGAACGACATGCATTCTTCGGATGCTGAGTTCTCCATTTTCTGGCTAAGTTTGTGGATTATGCTTTTAAATCTTATGCAGTCTTGATATTTTCCCTGCTTATTTTGGAATTACTGAAAGATATATGTAACATTGTGAACTGTGAGTTTGTCCATTTGACTTTTTATTTCCGTCAAATCTTGCTTTATGTATTTTCAGGCTATGTTACCAATTTCACGCAAATTTAGATTTTGTCTTCATATGTTCTTGAATCTTCTATTATGGAAAATATTTTTTAGTGAAAGTTTTTAGTTAGTAAACCCTTCTTGTTTTCCAGCATACTTTGTCTGCTATTAGTAATGCAATCCCATGTAAATTCTTTGAGTTCATATTTGCTGTTATCTTTTCCTATTCTTTTATGCTTATCTCTTCCTCTATCTTTGCATTCAAGATGAGTAGTGCAATTTTTAAAACTCAGTTCATAATGCTTATCTTAAAGTGTTCAATGTCTTTCCACTTCATGCAGCTGCTGGTACAATGAAGGAAAAGTTACCATCTCATCACTAGTCTTCCATATTTGCTTAAATAACCTTTTCTTCCCTTTCTTTCGTATTTGACATTAATCAAGGATTTTTTTGCATTTGTTTGGTTTGTTTGTCCCACGTATCTTCATTAGTTAGGTCTTGTTACAATTCTTTTGTTGATTACTTAAGCGTCTAGAAATGTCACCATGCGATACGGAAAGAAAACGTTTCTGTGCTCTCTCGACCACTTGTCTACTCCCACCACTTTTATTTTTCATTCACTCGCACTGTCTCCACTGCCCGTGTTCATGTTGTGCTCACCCATGTTCTTCAGACTGGCAAATAAGAGCAACCATCAGACCGCATATCAATTGATTACCAACAAGAGTAACCCCAAAATTTTTGTATTTTTCTCAATCTTGGTCCTCCTTCAGTCTTCTCTACTTCAGTAACTAAGTTCTGTCTCCTTATTGCTCAGGCCAAATATCCTGACATTATTCTTGAGGTCCCTCACAGGCAACAATAGAAATTCTTTAGCAAAATTCAGTTACTTTTCACCACTTGAAATGCTGCCACTCTAGTCCAAATCACAGCTGGCTTTTGCTTGGCTTATTATTTTTCAACTTTGTATTGTGAATTGGATGAAGGTTTACAGAGCTGATCAATTTTCTCTTCAACAATTCACAAAGATTTTCATCTCACTGATTGTAATCTCCACACGTGACATCACTTATCCACTTCCGCTGTTTCCTATTTCGAGTCTTTCCTAACCCATCTGAAGCTTTTCTTTGGGTCAATGCTGCCCTTTTATAGCTCAGATGGTTGATGGCTCTCACTGGGCGGTTCTCAACCTGTGGGTGGTGACCCCTTTGAGGATCCAACGACCCTTTCACAGGAGTCACCTGATTAATCACAGTAGCACAATTACAGTGATGAAGTAGCAACGAAAATCATTTTATGGTGGTGTGCGGGGGGGAGGTCACCACGACATGAGGACCTGTATGAAAGAGTCCCGTAGTTAGCTAAGTTGAGAACCACTGCTCTAAGATAAGGATACCCCTCTACTGCTACTGTTCCTTTATAGACCTATTGTTTGGCTGAATAGTGAGCCCTGGGCAGGAGTTGTTTCCAGACCTGAAGCGTGATTAAGGTGAAAGTGTTGGAGGTTCCATTAGTCTCTATCTGACCAGTAAGCCTGGTCTTTCTGTGACCCCAGGTTTTGTTCCACATCTCCACTCTACTCAGGTGCTTCTAATGCGATCCCTTTTAGAGCCGTTGCCAGTGCTAGCTGGGTGCTCTCTACTTGTTCTGGTTTCAGGGTCATGGAGAATGATGTTTGCATGGCCTGTTAGTCCATCAGACTAATTGCGTCCACGTGCTTTTGATTTTCTGCATGCTTTCCTCTGGACAGGGAGAAACATATGTTGAACATTAGATAGCCTGTATTATTTTGGATAGTTTCCACACTGTCACTTTTTGGGTTTTGTAAATTTACATCAATTACAAGAATTTGTCATAAAGCTTTTGCTTTGTCCACTCCAAGTACACACCTTACTTACCACTGGTGTTTATTCACATATAAGGCCTTCCCTGTCAGTTTAAATCCTGGGTCTAGCTCCATTTATAATATACTTATTTATTTTAATTCTAAAATTTTGTCTATTAGAATGAAATCTCCACATGGGAAAATTTTTGTTTTTGTTTTGTTCACGGTGCCCAGAGAAGTACTTTGCACAAAGTTCTTATAAGCATATGGTGAGTGAGTTAGTAAATAAATACCAGGAAGGACAACTTTGGGACAAGTTTCAAGACCCATGATCTAATATAAGAGAGGTTATGCTGAGAAGAGATTGGTTTAAATGGGGCCACATGTCCCAGCCCCTTTATTGTGGCAGAGAGTACCCAAGGAGGGCTGCAGATCCTGGCCTAGAAGAACTAGACCCAGGATTCGCAGCAGCACAGAGTGTGACTTACCAAGGGGCTGTTCTGGATGAAGTCACACAGTATAAGCTTGCAGTAGCTGGGTTTGAACACTGCATCATAGGAAATGTCCAATAAAAGCGGTTAACAGGTCTGGTTACAAGTAGTTCTCAGGGGGATGATCGCTTGGGCAGGGATTCTTAGAATGCCCCAAATACTACTCACCTGATTTGTGATTTCCATTCTTCTTCTATGGCCATTTTCCTTCTCGCCATTAACACCGAGACGGAATTAAGGAGAATGTGAGGTGATCATGACCATAATGGAGATGAGGCAGTTGGTGATTGCAGGTGAGAGCCCCAGGTTATCTAACCGTGTATTCCGTTAGTCTCTGTGAGGCAGATGAACACGAGAACTAAAATATCTCACCAGATAGACTGTGAGTCTATTGTTTCTCCTGATTTGTGGATATTGTTCCAGGTCTTAGAAAGCTCTGTGGCTGTCATTGCTGCTTCCTTTGTACTCCACCTGTCATTACTAAAGAATGGTGGCGATTTTAATTGCAGTCAAGGTGATTTGAATTTAGATCTTCTAAAGTTTTCTTTCAACAATTTCTCACATTCTTGACAAGTGGTGTTTCAGAGTGGCAGGCTGTTTTATAGCCCTGACTTGAATTGCAAGGGGAGAAAATTTAGAAAACCGAACAAAAGAGAATGAAAAGGAGGGGGGATGCTTACCACCCTGATTTCCTTTCTTCTCACAGCTTTAAGGGAGGGTTTGGAATAGAGTATAGGTCAAGAAATGTTGATGGTGGGCCTCTCTCTTTGAATGAGTCTCAGAAGCATTTTTACATCTCTGGTCAAGGGAAAAGGAGGCCTGGTGGTGTAGTGGTTATGAGATGGGGGCTAATTGCATTGTCAGCAGTTCAAAACCATCAGTCTCTGTGGGAGGAGGGTGGAGCTTTCTACTCCCATAAAGAGTTGGTCTCAAAAATTCAGTTCTCAGTTCTACTCTGTCCTGTCTGGACACTGAGTCAGCATCAACTCAATGCAGGTGAGTTTTGGTTTTGGTGAAGAGAAGAGAGGAGGAAACGACGGATAAAGAAGAAGAGGCCTGTGAGGTAAATGAATGGGATGAAGAAAGCTAGGAAGACCAAACTAAACTCCCTGTCTCAATATTCAGTGACTAAGTTCATTGTGACTCACAACGATCCTATAGGACAATATAGAACTGCCCATGTGGATTTCTGGGAATGTAACTGTGGGAATAGAATCGCTCATCTTTCTCCTATGAACCGCTGGTGGTTTTAAACTACCGACTTGGTAGTTAGCAGCTAACGCTAACGCCCCAAGTTACCCCTTCCTCCGTCGGTGCTCGCAGGTGATTCATGGGGCTGGGAGAGTGGTCTAGCAATTTGCTGCTTAGCGTGGCCTCTTCCAGAATAATAAACGATGTCTCTAAAAATAAATTCGTGAAGAACAAGAAGGAAAACATACTCTCAAAATAAGTCTTTTTTGGTGTTTAAAATGGTTACACAGGCTTTCTTATGGTGGAAATGTACTTGCAAGACACCAGGAAAGTGAGTGAAAGCAAAAACTTGACTGTGAATTAGTCGGTGGATGGCTGCCACATGACCGCTTCACCTTTTCCCCCACTTTACTCCCGCTTTCCTTACTGCCACTCTACCAATGTTCTGTTCCTAGCAGCACAGGGGCACCTAAAAATAATACTGATGAGCAAGCAGAGAGGCTTGCCAAACAGACTTTTATTTTCAATAATTCCAGCCTGATAGAAGCGTTGTATGAATAGCACAGCATGATGATCTGCCCAGTAACCGCGTTAGTCTGGGTGCTTCAGCGAAACAAAGCCATAGCAACCATGCATAAGACAGAGTTTCATATACAGGTTAAGTGCACATCAAGAGTACATCCCAGCCCAGTGCTGCCCAAGTCCACAAGTCCAACGTTAACCCACTAACCCAGATGCCCAATACCAATCCACAAAGTCCTCCTCCATCTCACAGAACACACACTATGACGCCGACTGCAGGAGGAAAGCGGAGTCAGTGAATGTGTAAGCGTCTCAGCACTGGCAGGGGTCTCTACACGGGTGCTCCAGCACCCAGGGCTGCATCGGGGTAGATCCATGTGGCTTCTTCTTGGGGATGTCTTGCAGGAAGTGAGCCTTGCCAGCTGAAGCAGGGAATTGGCTAAGGCAGCTACATATTGGTCTGACCATTAGAAAGCAAGAGACTCGAGAACTCTAAAGGCAAGGTTCACCGAGCCATTTATCCCTCTGTCCTTCAATTAACCCCACATGTGTTTATAGGCCAGGCTGGCACAATAAACTAACTCAGTAACCTTCTCCCAGAGACCAAATTCAAAATATGCCAATTATTCCAGTAATGTGCTTGCAGCAACAACGGTCACTTCAGGATCGCATTACTCTCAGGTGTCATGTCTTCTCAGCCTCCGTCAGTCTGAAGTAGCTCCTCTGTCTCTCTGACGTTCATGGCCCTGACGTTTGTGAAGGCCAGTGATATTATAGAAACCCCCTCCAGTTTTGTTTGATGTGTATTCTGTTAGGTCAAGGTAATGCAGTTTTACCTGGAATACCAGAATTAGGATGCATTCTTACTGCATCTCATTAGGTGAGTTTTAATGGTTTGGCTTGCACTGACTGTTAACCAGAGTTGGCGGTTCAAAACCACCACAGAGGAACAGGCCGGACAACCTGTGTCTGAGAGGCCCTAGAGCCCATCGCATCCATGGGGCCCCCACAAGTGGAATCAATTTGATGACAATGAACAAGTGTTCATTTTTATCATTTGATTCAAATGGTGTTTTAAAATTAGGGTTCTCCACTATGAAGTTTTCTTCTTTTTTGCAATTGGTAACAATTTTGTCTGAAGATACTTTAAGACGGAGTAAAGTCGTGTCTCACTTTAAAGCACTAGATTTCGCATCATTGTTGTTTCTTGCTGAGTTCCCGGTACCTTGATTAGCTGGCATTCTAAGCTAAGAAAGCACTTCCTTTTCTATTTGTATATATCAGTGTGGACAAACAGATTTCTCTTTTATTCATGAATTTATTATCCATTACTCGCTTCATTGTGCTGCATCAATTGTCTTACCTTCCAGGTGGCTTCTGTGTTCTTTGGCCATGTTCACATTGTTCTTTGAGCTCACTGACTCCGTGGCATACCAAGATGTTAAAATCTCACTTCATTCCTGCTTTGACCCACCGTTGGAACCTCCAGTGATCTTGATTTCTTTAGTATGGAGAGATATTTAGAAACCAGGATTTGGCCATTAACTCTTCTCATTGCTTCGGCAATGTTGCTGCTTCCAGGTTATTTTAGTGGATGCACGCACCATCTCTCGGTGTGTGTCTTAGTTACATGTGGCAGAGTAGGCTTCATGTCGAGCTGCTAAGCACAAGGTCAGCAGTTCCACTCCACCAGCAGCTCCAGGAAGACGAAGCTGTATGCTCCAGCAAAGATTGTCAGGCTCAGAAACCCCAAGGGGCAGTTCTACTCTGTCATCTAGGGTTGCTATGAATCAGAATTAACTCGATGCTAGTGATCTGGAGTTTGTATCTATATTTGTTAAAAACTATGAAATTACATCTTTACCTCCACTTACAGCTTGACTCCACAAAGTTAATTTGAAGTCCTCCCTTTGCATATTTGTGTCTTCCTAAGAGACTTGGTTCCTTGTCCTCATACGTCATCATTCATCTGATGCTGTTGGTCCTCTGATCTGCTCAGGCATCCCTCCTTAGAGTCCTGAACTTTGCCAGATTGCCTTCTTGTCAGCTCCGATGCACTCTTTAGGCAAGCCCAGACAAGCACTGGACTGCTTTTCCTGCGGGACAGAGAGGAAGGCATTACGACTACAGGTAGACTCTGTATCTTTAAGCATTTGTAGACAACTCAGAACAGATGCATATGGTTTTTAAAATTTACCCTTACTTTATTGCAAGAAGAAGAGGCCTGGTGGCCTAATATGTTGTGTATTGGGCTGTTACCCTCAAGTCAGCCGTTTTAACCTGCCAGTCATTCTCTAGGAGCAGGTGAGGCACTGGGTTCCTGTGTAGATTTACACCCTTGGAAACCCATAGGAGCAGTTCTACTCCCTCTGGATAGTCACCATGAGTAGGAATAGACTTGATGGCTAAGGGTTTACTATAGGAGCCCTGGTAGTGCAGTGACTAAAGTGCTCGGCTCCTAAGTAGAAATACAGTGATGTTAACGCACATACGGCAGCCTGCTTTTTTATTTTTTTAAAGGATTTTCAACCTAGGCAACCCTCTGGTTTCAGTTCTACAGGGTCCTAGAAGTCAGAGAAGACTCCAGGCAAGTGAGTTTAAAGGATAGGTTCCCAAACTTCTTTGGCCTACTGCCCTGTGTTCAGGAAAAAACAAACCAAAAACAGCACCCCCAAAACCAAAGCAAACAACTCCTGCCACAATAGCACACAATCCAGGATAAAGTGCAGGTGTCTGACTTTTCCAATCACTTGCAGCAGTCCAGCATCCCCAGGGGATGTACTACCTACTTCGGGAAACACAGATTTAATGCAACAAAAGGCTTGCTATCTTTCCAATGCCTTCAAGTGGCACATGCAGCAAATGCAAGCGACTGTGATGAAGAATTTGTTAGAGGTCTGTGTAGTTGGCTTTGTGTCAGGTTGTTAACCGCGTCAGCAGTTAAAGGTACCAATCTGTGGAAGAAAGATGAGGTTTTCTACTTCCTTAAAGATTTATAGGTTCAGAATCTCAAGGGTTGGTACGAGTAGCAGTTGACTCGATGGAAGTGAGTCTGGCGATTTGTTTTAATGGAGAGGTTGGCTCAACGGTTTCAAAGCAATAGCAAAATTATGTAACATTAAAATGTAAGTAGAAGTAGTCCATGAATCCTAGGTTAGTAAGCCAGTGAGCATATTTTTAAATTAAGCTTTCTGTATTAGCAAGTTATTTTGACATCATACAACTACAATAGTAAATTAGCAGCAGTGTTATTTAAAAAGGGAGGCAGACTAAATGTTGTGAAAATATCAACATTTTCAAAATACTTTACAAAGTCAGTGCACTTGTGATCCAAATTCCATCACAAATTTTCAAAGAAATGGAAAAACTAATTACCAAATTTATATGAGAGAGAAAGGAACCTAGGACAAACACACACACCCACAGACACTATTCAAATTTTTCACAAAGCTAAGAGGGTCTTTCACTCCCAGCCTTTCAAACCTACTTTATTGCCATGCTAACACGCAGCCTGGGACTGGCACAATGGCAGGAAGACCAATGGATGATAATAGACACCTCAGAAGAAGAACCACGTATATACAGACACCTCCATTTTAAAATAAAAACTACAACCTATTAAATGAGTGAGAGACAGCTTTTCAACGAATCATGCTGGAAAACTGGATCTTCACCTGCAGGAGAATGAAACAAGAGCCAAACTTCATCCCATGACCCCAAACATTACCAAAGATGACCCAGAGGTGGCCAAGAACCATATGAAGAATTGTTAAGCTCATTAGCAATGAGAGAAATACAAATGAAAGCAATAAGTTTCCATCGCACACCATCACTTTTCAAAAAATTCAATAAACTAGAAATTAAGAAGTGCTGCAGAGGATGCAGAGCAAGAGGAACGCTGTAACCCTGCTGGTGGGAGGGGGGCGCCGTGCCGGAAGCCAGCGCGACGCGTGCGGCCATCAGCACACGCAAAGCCAAGTCCCTTATGACCTGACCTAGCAATCTCTCTCCTCTCTCCAACTTCTACGAAGAAATTAAGAGGAAAACACAAACAGACATAAGTACACCCATGCTTCTTGCCGCGATTTCTGCAATAGCAAAAACAAAGAACCAAACCCCCAACCCCAGAGCCATGGCTAAACAAGTTCTGGTACATTCATACGATGGAATCTTATACATCAACAAGGAGCAGTAACACTCTTACGCACAGAAAGACATGGACAAATCTAGAGATCTTAGGCTGTCGATATTACAAATTGACATATTTAATCTCCATTGTTATATGCAAAACTAAAGGAGCAATGTGGCTTGGGCACCAAAAAACGACTTGATGCCCGCGAGGAGGCCAGCAACAGGCGTGGGAAAGGGGGAGGGGATACATAGGAGAGGGCAGGTTAAAAAAAAAAAAAGGTTTCCATTAGAGAAAATAAACGCACAAAACCCCTCCAGACTCCCCAGTCTTTAGATGTAATAAACATTGGTCTGAGTGGCTAAACAATGAACATTGAAGCGAACTTGAAGTCTTCAGTGACATACGAGTTCATTTCAAGCATATGGCGGGGTGGGGGAAAGGTAGTCAAATTACTTGAGTGTTTTATTGACCCAAATTTAACGTAATCTAAAATATTGTTTATGTATTACATGTGGCATTTAAACATACATATTGGTATAATGAAACAGGCACACAAAGCTGACTTACCAATTATTGTAGTAAGTCTGAGGTACTGTTTAGGAGTAAATTGCACCGCAGGTGCCTGTTACCTTATAGTCTTTATTTCAGAGTTTAAGTCCCGTGTGAAGTGTAGCTCATTTTGTAATGCCTAACGTGTTCCAACATCTAGTCACATCCTCCATGTGGGAAAACACATTCACTTTGGTTTCAAAATTTGAAACTTCGAGGATCTGATACTAATTTAGATCCTACTGACTTACTGGCTCATTCAGGGACAATGCTGTCATTTCTGTTAGCTTGTCTCCTCCCAAAATAGGTGGAACTGCTTTCAATAAATATTCTGGTGCCAAATCTCTGACGGGGTTGGAGAAGAGGCACCTTAGTGATGAGATCGCCCCCCAAAGGCGGTTCCTTGGGACGGGCGGTAGACGTCCGAGGTGAAGAGCGCCTGCAGCAGGCACGCATCCCGAGAGGATGTGGCAAAGCAAAGGCAGTGAAGGAGCCAGAAGGCCAAGGGAACTGATGATAAGCACTACTGACTTCACTCATGTAACGTATATGTACTAAGGGCTTGGGATGCCCTGGAGTGCTTGCTTTGTGCATACATAAATAAACATGCCTCTTTATTCCATTTTCCTACGAACCCCTGAAGCCCCTTTGACATATTCCTCACCCCTGAACAGCCTGCAGTCTAGTAAGTGAGGTTTCTGTTAACATTTATGATACAAGGTGTCTCAAACATCTCACTGCAGCTGTTTACTTTGGCGAATTTGACAAGCATTTGCCAAACTACTTTCCATAAGGTTTACATCACTCTATAATGAGAGTTGGAAAAGTAATTTCTAAATATTACTTAAAATCCCCACTCCACACAGGATCTTGTGTATTGGGAAGGCAAAGTGGAAGAAGGGTTTTGTTAACAATTTTAGACTTCCTCAGGACATTTTTTCCCTGCACATTTTCTTCTTCTTCCGAGTTGCTTAACAGGTACCAGGGAAGTGGTAATGCTTTTCTGAGAAACAGTGGCTAGTGGCTACATTTTTCTAGATGTTGACGGTACAGGACTGAACTCCAAGGGGTATGGAAATGATCTTCTTGTCCAGAGGTTGGTAAACTGTGGAGACAGAACAGCCAATCCTGTTCCACACCATTAAAAATCAAAGAGCCAAAAAGATACTTTTACAAACAAATGAAATCACAATTATCTGAACCCTATCCAAAATCCTTTACAATTTTCTGTTACTTCAGAGCCACACATGCCTACTCATAAAACGACATATGGTTTGAGAGGCGCAGTTTGCTGACTCGTTCTAGTCAAATCACTATTGGGTTGTTGGCCTGTTTATTGCCTATTAACTATATCCCAAACCATCGAGTCAATTCCAAGTCATAGTGGCCCTGTGTAGAGTAGGATACAACTGGTCCTCTGGGTTCATGAGACGTCAACTCGCTACAGTAGACAGCCTCAGCTTCCTGGATGGAGTGGCTGCTGGTGTCAAATGGCTAACCTAACGGGCAGCTGCCCAACTCAGTCATCATGCCGTCAATTGTTCAGCGACTGGTACATGAGAGGCATTCAGCTTAAAGCTCCCGGGACTTTGCAAAAGCAGGTGATCATTTCATAACAAACGCTTCCCTGAGAGATTACGTGGCTGAGAGAAACCCATTTTGAGGTTATGGAAGAAATTACAGATTGCTCTTAAGTGATCTTCAATAAATAAACGATGAAGTCTGACATTTACACCTGTGCCTATGTATCTTCATTTTTCCCTCTAGAGAAAACACTGGAGAACATAGCAGTTTGGGGGAAAGTAATTAAGGAACTCAGAAGTAACACCGGAATATAAAGGTCCTCAGGCCGGATTACTGTTGGAGTTGGGGAGCAGACAGTAGGGAAGGTGTGCAGTGGGAGTCTGTCATTCTTCGTAGCAGAAGCTCCCCTCTCAGCTAGGAAGGTGCAGACAAAGCCTACTGAAGAGAGGGGAGATGCAGACCATAATTAATTCTCATGGTTAATGCAATTTCAACTAGCTAATAACAGACAAGGCAGTTCAAGAACATTAACACTTTGAGCCATAGGCAATCAAAACGGAGGGCTCATTCTGCTCAAGTCATAATACAGGTTATAGATTATAATGTTGCTGGGAAGCAACTATTTGCATACCCTAAAAGGTATAGCTTCTGCTTAGAATATTTCAAGAGAACTGCTATAGAATTCTGAACATTAAACAGAATTACCAGAGGTAAATCTCATGGAGCTAGAAAGAAATGATTCTACAATCATGGTTTTACAATTATATATTTGGATGATTATCACATCAGTTTAATTTGGCTATCTTGGCAAAAACTGAAAATGGAAGAGTGGCGCAGTATTTTATAATACTACAGGTCAGCAGAGTCTCTATTCAGACCCTATGGAAACATGTATTCCTTTCTCATCAAATGATACCTCTCTCTTATTCATAGATTTAGATACATAAAGTAATATATACGCAAATAAGACACAATGATCACAGAGAGGGTTTGTAAGCATTGATGCTAACTTGTGGGCACACATTGATTTTAAGTGTATCTTTTACTTTAAATAGCTTTGATTTTCTGTCTAGAAGACAAAAGGGAACATTAATAGGTGTCACTTACTGAGTTTTCCTAGTTGAATGTTAGCGCTTTTAAGAACAAGTCAAAATTCATCACTTTCCACTTTGGAAGATTAAAGGAACCAAGATGCTAAAGAATGTCAGGAATATATTTTGTGCAGCCAGACTTTAAGAGGAACTGAACAGAGACCATACATGCCATTTGACTTTAAAGTAGAAGTCTGTTGGTCTATAATGTAATCCAATTAGGATCTGTCCAACTTGAAATCTGTAACAGAGAAGATATGAAATATGTTTCCTGTATCTATTTACCATAAATAAAATAGAACTTCATCACTGCAGTTCAGCAGTCCCTATCTGCTCAATGGCTTTTCTAGATGGCTTACATAGCAGTTTCTGAAGCTTAGGGTATAATTTGCTGAGAGATTTATATCTGTTCCTAGCTGGTCGTAAGGGCGAGAAAGAAGATAGGCTTCTAATGTTAATGCTGAAGTTGAAGCATGAAGGAAAAACTGCTCAGCACTCTTCTTGGTCCAAGGTATAGGAGTCTAGCTCCGGGGTTTTTGATTTTAGGTTTGGATTTCAAAGCAACTTTCCGAGCACAGGATAAATCGAGAACAACGTAACTGACATCATTTGAAGGTATCTTTAAATTTGTTCCTGTATGAAATCTGTGGGAAACAATGAGGGCAAAATGGAACAATTAAAGTTCCTGAAATGGAAAACACAATGTATTAATTCTGGAAGCACAGTGTGAGACTTGATCAAGATCAAAGGTGAGTAGGGAGTTATATTCGAAGGGTTTGCAGTCTTACTGATAGTGTTTGACTGGACTGTGTCCTAGTTCTGTAATTAGACTTTAGCAAGCCTAGAAAAATACTTACATTTTCTTGTTTTGTTGGTGTGCTTCCAGCATTGATAACCAGTAGCTTAAGACATTCCGGTTATAGGTCAGGTCCGAGGCCTTATTGCAGATCCAGGGAAAATTACTTTTTGAATAATACATGGCCCAACCTTCAAATGTTAATAGGTTAGGAGGAGTTCAACTCTGAGCATTTACACATTCCAAGTAACCAGACTATACATGATTTTTACTTTCTCTTAAATGACTCCAAAAATACAATTTCAAAAAGTGTCCACATACACCCACAGCAGTAAGTTCAGACACATTCACTTTTTTTTACGTTTGTCTTTTTTTTTTTCTTTTTTTTACATTTTATTAGGGGCTCATACAACTCTTATCACAATCCACACATATACATACATCAATTGTATAAAGCACATCGGTACATTCTTTGCCCTAATCATTTTCAAAGCATTTGCTCTCCACTTAAGCCCTCTGCATTAGGTCCTCTTTTTTCCCCCTCCCTCCCCGCTCCCCCCTCCCTCAGGAGCCCATGATAATCCACAGATTGTTATTTTGTCATATCTTGCCCTATCCGGAGTCTCCCTTCCCCCCTTCTCTGCTGTCCATCTCCCAGGGAGGAGGTCACATGTGGATTACATTCACTTTTTAAAGAGGATAAGCCATGGATTTTTCTTTGACAATTTAAAAGATTATTATAATATGTAGAAAATGTTATGCCCTCAACCTTCCTCATGCCGCGACCCTTTCATACAGTTCCACATTGTGGTGACCCCCAACCACAAAATTATTTCCGTTACTACTTCATCACTGTTATTTTGCTACTGTTATGAATTGGGCGACCCCTGTGAAAGGGCCGTTTGACCCCCCAAAGGGGTCACAACCCACAGGTTGAGGACCGCCGTGTTAGGGAATATATATTTCCTGTATGTCTGAAAAAAGACATTCAATATATTGTGCGGAATATTTCCTTCTTCTCTCATAGCAGCAGCATAATTGAAAAAAAAACCCTGAGTATGATAACTCAATGCAAATGCAATCTCATGTTAGAAGTAAGCTGCCTTAGCGACGAAATCAGATACCAGAGCTTTTCTACAACAGGATTAAGCAGCGCTGCGAATTACCTAGAATCAATTCTCATGGGACACTGTTGGAAACATCATGATACTGAATTGAGAAAACACTTTTCTTATGGAAAAATCACGTCCAAGCTGGCCAGTTATGTTATCCAAGATAAGTTTGGTGATTATCCTGTAAATTAACATCGATTTTTGTATAGACTCCAATATTGCCGATCTCTGAGAAATCATCCTGGTCTCCAGAAGGGCCAGTTGCAGAGGTATGGCACATACCTTCTGGTGCAGAGGCTGTCTGAGGACACGAATGGCCGAGTTTACCACACCACGATGAAGACTAGCTTAAACACAGCAGAAGACAAAAACTTCCCCCAAACCCCAGAGACTAAAAACTACGTATTTATTGTTACTGGCGAACCCACAAGGTGGCACTAAAGAGAAAAATGACTAAAGTGAATATACAAGGAAGACTTACATAATAAATCCTATACTGAGAATTAACCAATTTTATGAAAGGGTCAACTTTTATTTAATAATTCACAAATCGTCTCCTTCAGGTGCATTGCTTTTCCCCTCCCACAAACTGTTGAGAGGAAAAATGCTTCATTTTATGACACAGTTGGTTATTTTTCAAGAGTCAGCAGTTTGCATTTTCTGTGGATCCCTTTTGCAGGGACGACTTTGTACAGATATAAACTGGTCAACTGTTTGGCATATAAATGATGATCATTGCACTTTTACGTTTTGTATAGTCCCCAGCACTTAGTTTCTTAATATAAAAGGCAATCAGTGTAACAACATATTATATGAGCTGGGGGCCTTTCAAACATTCCTGGGAAAATTCCATTATTTCTCAAGTCCATTTTTTTATGAACTTTTTGAAGATTCTTTTAGTGAGATTTTTAATATTTGTAATAATACCCCATAGCCAAAAGTCTAAATGTTCGAGTTTCAAGAATATTTCTGCATTCCCAAATTCCTACTTTCTTTTTAAGCCATTGAAAAGTGCCTTCTGGGTGTGTGGAAATGTTCTCAGAAAACAATGTGTGTCTCAAACAAATTTGGTGTAGTCTTAGTATCCAATCCTGAGACTGAAGATGGGTTCTGAATTAGGGTATCATGAGCTGAAAGGAAGAGTTTCCCTTTACTGACTATGCACAAGCTTTACTGACTATGCGCAAAGAGATGGAGTGAACCAGAAGCTGCTCTTCAGTTCCGAGGGAAGGAACTATGCTATTTGCACACAGACCTAAAACTGGAAGAGGGAAAAAACACAATAATTCATTCCTGTTTTAGGCTGAGTTGTCTAGAGAAACAAAACCAGTGACACTCAGATATTTATAAAAAGAACTTTCTATCAAGATAAAATTATATATTAAGAAATCATTCCAGCCCAGTCCAACCAACGTCCGTGGTCCTCTTCAGACTCTGGTAGCCCAAGACTGATGACACCGAAAAGTGAAGCGGGACGCAGGGACATCAGCCTGTGAACACTGGGATCCAAGGTCGACGGAAGCAAGGTGGGGCGCCAACAGTTCTCTGGAGAACCACAGGGTGCTGCCCTTGGTGGCAGGCAGAGTCCCAGCAAGGAGGCCAGTCAAGGGCAAGAGAGGGAGTTCTTCCTGCCTCGCTTGCAAAAGGCCATACCCTAATGAGGCATCCTCAGGCTGTGACCTGAGGGATAGGTTGGACTCCACCTCTGCACCTTCACACAGACATAGTGGACTGACATCTAAGCACAACTCCTTTGCCTAGTATCCCGGTAGGAATTTAGTGTAGTTGACAATGTGATTTAAATTTTTAGCATTATTTTGCATGTTCGTCATGAACTATTTTCTAGCAGAAAGTCTGCTTCTGACACAGACATTAAAATGTCCTTGACCAGGAAGCTGACTATGCAAGAACAGGGTTTAATATTACAATATTAAAAATAAGACACCGTGTGCCAAAATCAGCTTTTAAAAAAATCACACCTAGGCATATGACTTCCATGTTAGCTGTATTTTAATACTACACTAATTCACCATATTTTTGTCAATTTATCCACAATGATCATCTGATAGCTAGATTTAATATTCTACTTAGTATAGTTATATTTATATATCAAATAAGGGGCTGTGATGATTTTTTTCTATTAATGTAAAGAGATGGGATAAATTACTGTAAGAAAGATTAACATTTACAGATTAGAGTACGTGGAGGCACTAAAGCAGGATGTGTTTCACCTTTATGTGCGTTTACACTCAGTATGTCTTTTATGCAGATACTGACTGTGGTTTGAAAGTGGTGAGGCGCCGTTCAAATCGTGTAAATTTGATCTGTCAAACCATCTTGGGTCAAAGGGGAATATTTTTAATGCATCCACAAGTTAAGATTTGTAAAGCACATAAACTGCTTGTTCTGCAGTATGAAAATAAGCTATCGTCAACTCTTTCAACTACTTAGTTCTCAATCCAGGATGGATAATGCTGTGCTTTCTATAATCATTATTTTATAAAATTATAATTATTCTGCGGAGGGTCACACTACACTATTCTCTATTTATTCACTTCACGTAACAAACACCCAGGTAGCACTTCTGTACGCTAGTAAGAGTAGAGCTCAGAGCTGTCTGGTTCTGCCCTACACTCCTAGTTCAGTGTCTCACCAACTTCATAACTTATATAAAGAGTTTCAGCTATGCACTCAGACTTGTTACAGTTGCTTACCTTTCTGAGAACAGGATAGCATTATGGTTACCTGTAGAAGTTACAGAACAACATGACCTGATTTGGAATCTGAGCATTGCCACAGCTGTTGATTGAAAAGGGCTCTCACAAAGGTATGTTGCAGTTCTAACCCTTGCTAGGTATGACGGTAGCTTTTTAGCACATAGGATTCTTGCAGAAGCCCTCGGTTGGCATGAGGTCATCCTGGAGCAGCGTGGGTTCTAATCCTGTGTGGCTGGTGTTCTCGTAAAAGAGGAGCAGCACGGACTTAGGGCAGCCATGTGAGGATGCATCTGACAACCCGTGAATTTTTCAATTTTAAAAATGTTAAATTTTTAAAAAATTTTGAAAACTCATGAAACAATATTTATTGTAAATTAGGTGCGTGTTTAATTTTCAGATCACTAACTTTGTATTCAACAATTTAAACTACTAATCAAAGTCCCAATAGTTCACCCTTCATCCACTCGATTTCTCTTCTCCCTCTTGTGGACCGCCTTATTCCATTTCACCTAATGAAACACCTGTTAACAGCCTAGCCCATTGCTTTGTCTTTCCTCCATGGCCTCCCAAATTCCAAAGCCTGTTCCCTTTAGCATGGAAGTCCTCATCTTGGTTTCCCCCCTCGTTATAAGAGTGGTCTCATATCACACTTCTCCGTTTGTGACGGCTAATTTCATGCATCATCATATTCTCTAGTTCCATATGCCAGGACATGATTTGTGGTTTGGTGTTGGTAGTTTTAGTGATGCATACTATTCTATTGTGTGTTTGTGTCAGTTTCTTTATCCGTTCTTCTACACTTAGGTTTTTTCCATCTTCTTGTTCCAGCTTACAGTGTTGCATTGAACATGGATGTGCTTATGTCTGCTCCTGGTACGGCTCTTACTTCTTTATGATTTACACCCAGCAGCGAGATTACCAGGTCCTATGGAATTTTTATTCTCAGCTTGATTTCTTACCGATGACTTTATGGCTCTGGGTTTTACTTTTAGGTCTTTGATCCATCTTAAGTATGTTTCTGTTCATGGGGTGACAGGTCTTGTTTCATTCTTCTACAAAATGGAAATCTAATTTATCTAATGCCATTTGATGGTTTTAGGACCTTTTTTGAAGATAAATTTTCTTTAGGTGGAAGGATTTATTTCTGGCATCTCGATTTGGTTCAACTAGTCTATGTACCAGTGTCATTGTGCCAGTACCAGGACGTTTTCGATAATGTGGCTGTACAATGGGTTGTGAGGTCCAGAAGGGCGAAGCCTCCTCCTTTGCTTTTCTTAAGTATTATTTATTTTTATACCTCCTGGGTATCTTTCCTTACCACATGAAGTTAGTAGTGTCTTCTTCATGTCGTTAAAGAATGCATGTGGAGTCCGGATCTGAATTGCAATTGTATTCATAAATATTCTTTAAGTGGTTCTCTTTCGGCTTCTTGTAGAAGCATAGTTTCGCTGTACACGTCCTAGGTTTTTCTGGTGAGGCTTATCCTTTATTCCTAAGTACGTCTCATTGTTTGTGTGGATATTGTAACTAGTATTGTTTACTTGATTCCTTTTTCTCATATTCTTCCCGTATTGCTCTCATTAGCACACAGGGATCAGATTATGTGTATGTTAATCTTGTATCCTGCCACGTTGCTGAGTCTCCTCAGATTGTTTCTAACAATTTTCTGAATGTTTGGGGGATTTTCTATGTATAAAATCATATAATCTTCAAGTAGTGAGACTTTGACTTCTTCCTTGCCAATCCACATTCTTTGATTTCCTTTGACTGTCCAATAGCTCTGGCTAATCATTCCAGCACAAGGTTGAATAATAAGAGTGATGAGTCTCTGTCCGATTCCCACTCACTAGGCGGGGATCTTTGCCGCTTTCCTACATTGACGAAGAGAGTGGCCTTTGGTTTATAATCTATGGCCTTAATTGTGTTGAGAAATTTCCCATCTAATTCCCATTTTGTTGATTGTTTTCATCAGGAATAAGGGGTGGATGTTGTCAAATGCCTTTTCTGCATCAAACGATATGACCATATGGTTCTTAACAAAAGATCTTAAGAGTAGCAGTTCGCAACCTGTGGGTCGTGACCTTTTTGGGGATCAAAGGGCCCTTTCAAAGGGGTTGCCTGGTTCGTAACAGTATCAACATTACAGCCATGAAGTAGCAACAGAAATAATTATGTGGTTGGGAGGGGGTCACATGTGAGGGACTGTATTAAAAGGTCGCAGCCTTAGGAAGGTTGAGAACCACTGTCTTAGAGACTTGGAGTGGGGGGGAAGGGCTATGGCCTGGTCTACACATTGAATTAGACTTCTAGCTTCTAAAATTATGGGATAACATTTCTGTACTAATATGTTAACCACAGTTTATGATGTGATCTGAGCCTTAGAAACCTAAGACAGTCACCAACTAATTAAATTAGTTTAGGCACATTAATTTCTTTCAGTCTCATTTTTTTCAAATAGGGATCATGGTAGCAATGATCCTGTTGGGGTCATTTTCACGATAAATGAGATATTCTAAAGTCGCTCAACAACCATAGGGCACGTGGCAAGTTCTCGGTGTTGTTAGTTGCGGAGCTGGTTCTGACACACAGGGACTGCATGTACAGCAATGCCGCACCACCTCACAGCATTGCTCTGTTTCACATTAGTGCTGCGGCTGGGGCGCCGCTTTATCTGAGGTTCTTCCCATTGTCTTGCTGCCTCTCTAGTTTACACTGAAGTTCGAAGTTACCATTGATCGGGTCTCTCCTGATACCATGTCCAATGTGCGTCAGGTGACATTTCACCATGCTTGCCTCTAGGGAGCCTTCTGGCTGCACTTCTTCCAGGACCGGTGTGCTTCTTCTTATAGGCCACAGTATGATCTTCACCAAGACCACAATCAAAGGTAACAATTTTCCTTCGGTTTTCTTTATTCATTGACCACAAGGGACTGAAAATACCATGGCTGTGGTCAGGCTCCCCTTAGTCATCAAAGAGGAACCCGCCTTTTGAACACCTTTCATAGGTCTTTTGCAACAGCTATTCCCAGTTCGGTATGTCGTTTGGCTCCCTGCCTGCTGCTTCCGTGGACATTGACGGTGCACTCAGTTAAAATGAGATCGTTGGCACTCCCATACTGCTCTCTTTATCATGGTGTTGCTTATGCTGCGAGGGCCTGTGTTTTCTTGATGCCGAAGGGAAATCCACATTGAAGGCTGCGTTCTTTGTTAGTCATCAGTACGTGCTTTCAATCTTCTTTACTTTTAACCAGCTAGGGTACATGATCTGCACATAGCAGGCTGTTAACGTGCCTTCCTGTAATCCTGAGTTCAGTTTCTCAGGTTACTGGCTGAGCACACAGATGGAGTAAGGATGATGAAAGCATACAGCCCTTCCAGTAACTTAGTCCTGATTTTAAACGATGCGCTATCCTCTTGTTCTGGTACAGCCTCTTTGTCTGCACACAGGCTCAATAGGAGCAATATGAAGTCTTTTGGAATTTCCATTCTTCGCAAAGTTATCCATAATTTGTTATGATCCACACAGTTGAATGCCTTTGTGTAATCAATAAAACACAGGTTGACTTCTTATTTGTATTTTCTGCTTTTCTGTAAGCTCCATCTGCCATCAGCCATAATATCCATCATTCTCCACCTTTCTCTAAATCTAGCTTGAATCTCTGGCAGTTGTCTGTCAATGTACTGCTATGCCCACTTAAGGATATTTCCAGTGAAAGCTTACTTGTACTAATATATTGGTGGATAGTTGCCAGAGTGAGCCGAATTACCTTTCTTGGGAACTGGCACAGATGTGAGTCTTTCCCAGTCAGTGGAGCAGGTGTCTCTCTTTCCCATTTCTTGCTGTAGGTGAATGTGTGCTTACAGTATTATCTGTTTGACAAAACAGCTCAATTGCTATCTGTTAACTGCACAATTCCCAGAGCCTTGTTTTCGCTGATGCCTTCAGTGTAACTTGGACTTCTTTTTTCAGTACTGTCAGTTCTTGATCAGCTGTTCTCTCCTGGCGTGAACTGAACATTGGTTGATCAGTTTTTTTGGCTCTCGATTCCTTCCTTATTATTTTGTTACTTTGTTTTGTTGAATTTTTGTCCATTCAATCTTTCAACATTGCAGTTGGAGGCCTGAAATGTTCTTTCAGCTTGAGAAAGTCCTCGATAAACCTTTACCATTACCTAATTCTTACATAATTAATTCTTGTCATAGTTATGTATTTGAACAACTTAAGTTCATGACAAAAATATGTTGGTATCTTATAGTTTTCCTTTCTTCAGCTAGTAGACTAGTTAGTTCAGACTAGTTCAACATAATGTATCCCTAGAAAATGACCCAATTTCTGTTCTGTGTGTAAAATCTGGTGCCTATTATGCTTGCAAGCTTTATAAATATATAAGATTTCCACAGTACATACTTTGCCTTTTTATAGAGTTTGCCTCCTGAGCTTATAAAACAAAGAACCCAGAGCAAACACTGAAGTTTTAAGTTGTCATTGATCCAGTGTCAGAGTGGAACTGAGCTCCACAGTGCTTCATCAATGTTTTTTTGGGGGGATGGTGGTGGTGGAGGGGGTAGTATACATTAACAGGCCTTTCTTCTGCTATGCCTCTGGAGGATTCGCTGTCAGTGATTTGGTTAGCAGCTGTATCTGTAACTGCACTACCCGGGGACTATAGCCAACTGTGTGTGTTACTGAGTTGATTCCAACTCATAGTGATCCTGTAAGCCAGAGCAGAACTGCCCGATAGGGCTTGCTAGGCCGGATGCATTACTGGAGCAGATTCCTAGGTCTTTTCTTCTGTGGTGTTACTGGATGGGTTTGAACCAAAGAGCTTGCTGTTAGCAGTGAAGCATTTAATTGTTGTGCCACCAGGCCTCCTTGATTAGGACCCCCCAACACCCCACCTTGGTGGAAACATAACTTTCCAGAGATCCCAGTTATCTCTTCTGTGCGTATAGTTTTCAATGCTTGATTGGGAAAAACCCTGGATATTTGGTCAGATTTTTCCTTACATTTCCCATCTATTTTCTGCTTAGACTTAACCTTGTTTTGATGTAAGAATAATCAGAAGACTTTCAATAATTCTATAGCAATGCTAGTGGGGGTGGGGTAATGACAGCTTGAAAGTTATTTGAAAAGTTCAAACCTACCTTCTGCTCCACAAAAGACATGGCAATCAGATTTGCTTCCCCAGAGATTATAGCTTAGGGACCCCGACCACGTGTTCTACTTGGCTCCATGGAGTTGCTTTGACTTGACTTGAGATTGATTCAATGGCCTACAACAAGTAAACATATTAATGCATTAAGGGATTAAGGGACAATTCCATAGTTTCACCAATGTTTATGTGAGGAACAAAAGACAATGACATTTAGATGTAATTTCTATTCACATAGATCTTTAAAAACAAACAGAAGTCAGACAACTCCCAGTTAAATCAAAGGCCTTATCTATAGTGACAAACTACTCACATCATGGACATTTCCATGTTTCCATATTAGGGCTAATTTTAACCAATTCTCTTTCCATCCTCAAGATGGTGAGGAACGTTCTACCCACCAGGGTCGTTCTTGTGGAAATCCCTCACCACTGCTGACAGGTGCAGTGGCGCCACATGTGAAATCAACAAGTTGTGCAATATGAAAAGATTAATAAACCAGACAATAATATGAATTTTTCCAAAATAAAAATTTCATCGCAATTTCACGAAAGGCAGTTCATTTTGATCATTTACAGGGACAAGGTGAAGTATAAATTTAATTAAAAACAACTTCTCTTTGGACTCATGAATATTAAATATTCAGACTGTTTCCATTTTTACAAGTCAACTAGGGCCACAAAATTGACTTCACGGAAAAATCATAATATTATTCAAACAAATTTGTGTTTTCATTTTTCTGTTGTCACATGGCGGTAACCAGCTTCTCCATATTCATGTCAGCATGGTCCCCAATTGCGTGTGGTCTGCAGGACCTCAGCCCTCACAGCACACGCATCGACCCTGTTTGACTGCCAGTGTGGGGAAGGTTTGATCCTTCCTCTCTGCTCCACTGCTCCATTACATAGATGGCTTAAAGAACAGAGATTGTCTTGAAGTTAGTTGTGGAGGTTAGGAGTTCAAATCCAGGGTATTGGATGAACCATGCTCCCTCAGCTCTAGAGCAAGATCTTTCCTTTCCTCTTCCAGTTTCCGCAGGCTCTGGGCGCTTCTCAGTGACTGGGCTTTGAAATGCATCTTTACATGGCGGCCCTCTTCCTCGAGTGACTTTATCCTCTCGCCTGCTCTCCTCTTTTAGAAACCGTCTCTCAGATGGAATCAGAGTCCTCTCTCATTCCTAAGTGACAAACCTCATTTCCAAACAGGGTCACATTTCGATACAAGGATGAGGGCTTCCACCTTTTAATTCAATCCATATCATATTTGCTATTAAACATTTTATAGTGTCTCTTTACCCATTAAAAAGGTAAAAATTAAAAATTTCTCAATGGAGATAATTGAGAAATCTATTGAAAGCAGAGAGGGTAATATATCAGTTTCTAAGTCTTTCATAAAAGTTAAGAACTAGTAGCGTTTGCCTAGTCCCACTTCTCCACAGTCAGTCACCCCCAAAACTGAGCTCATTCAGTCACTGGACTTAGGTTGTGTAAGCAGCTGGGGCTGACTCGGGCTCTATCTAGCTCTTTCTCCTGAGCAACAGCTGCTTCTGGATGAGAAGCAGTAATCGCACTTGAAGGGGCCGAGAATCCAAGGGCACTTAAATTGCACCTCACCATACAAACCAGTTTCCAAAGGAGAGCAAAAAGAGCTCAGGTGTAAACAATTAAAGCATAAAGTCTCTGCTCTGAAGCCAGCACATTCACGAAAGGCAGTTCATTTTGATCATTTACAGGGACAAGGTGAAGTATAAATTTAATTAAAAATAACTTCTCTTTGGACTCATGAATATTAAATATTCAGACTGTTTCCATTTTTACAAGTCAACTAGGGCCACAAAATTGACTTCACTGGAAAAATCATAATATTATTCAAACAAATAAATGTGTTTCTGAGAAAAAACACCATGTACTTGGAAAGCTCGATATTTCCCTAGGGAAATGCATGGCTCCAGAACTGGCCCAGTCAAAAGTGTCTTTATCCCAGTGACTCACAACACAGAAGGCCCATAACACCAATATTCCTTGGTAGAAATATCAGGGTATTATTTCTTGATATTTTTGTTGGACATACAATCTAACAGAAACACAGGATAGAAATAGCAGGTTCTAAGAAGATATTACTATTTTTCCAAAGACCCTGCTTCTGAGGGTGAGGGTGCTAAAACACTTTCAGAAAACACAACACCATAAAATCAAACAAAACCTCACTAGGATGCTTTTATAACATTGATATGAAAGGCAGAAATATCCATACACTTGACCTTGATAGTCAATTTATTGAGTGAGGCTACATTTGGGGAATCAGTGCATTAAGAGGTCATGTCCAGTCTACTTGAATTTCAAAAAAATCATTTATTAATTCAGTCACATTTAGTAAAGCCTTTACTAATTGGTACATATATATTCTTTATCTCAAAATATCTGAGAGTTTCCTTGTTGTAGCACTGAAAAGAACATGAACACATTGAAAAGGCATAAAGAACGGAAATGTGCCCCATCTTTTCATGACGACTAGCACTTCAGAGCAATACTGAGTGTGTAAACTTCTTCATTAGGTGGCGGCTGTCAGACCCCAGCGAATGGTTCCAGACCTTTCTGATCAACGTGTGATGAATCCATGGACTTCAGATCAATAACCTGAATTGGCAGATTAAAACCTGAGGTCAGGTGATCTGAGAAGGGTCCCACCATTCCGTTCCCCTGCTGTGTGATGCTATGAAAGCAAAATAGGTAACACTGCGCCTTGCTTCTTCCAATGCATTTAGCCAGATACATATGGGCAGCAAGAGCACAGCGATGTAAAAACAGAGCAGAAAAAAGTAACTTGAACAGAATGTGGCATTTTCCCTTGGTTTTGCTAACGGCCCACATACAACATGCTTTTAAAAAGCCACCCTAGAACATTTTCTCTTCATCATTTTCAAGCAGCTTAAATGGACATTTAGAATGTATAGCACTGGGCATGTATTCCATCTGGGAAAAATGGAAAAGAGATTTAGCACGATGGGTTGCATTTCTATAATTGTTGTTAGGACAAAGTTGATGTGTACTTGATCTCTTGTCTTTTGGTCATATTTTAAGGTCATCGTACCTTTTCAGCTCTGCAGTAGCACTACATGTTGCTTTTTGTAAGGAAAATAATTTTGAACATAATCAGTACACTTTATATTTAATTATAAATATCGATTCATTTTAAATGCCTTGAGGATTTGAAGACTTGAAAGACACATATAAGAGGAATTCTCTCATTCTCTTTATATTGTGAAAACTATTTTTATGGACTCTAAAGCCAGTAACACTTCGCTTTATTAAACACCAGTCCCCTGCCTCCTGGATGTTAATTTTATTGGGGCTGTCCTCTGAATATTCTTCCAATTCGAGCTATTCCTGCACAGCCCATGCACACTCATAGAAACTCTGCACCACCGTTCAGAACTTCCCCGTGCAGACATGTGTCCACAGCCAGCCAACGCCGCTCCGTGCCTTGATAAATATTGGCCTATTATAACCATTCTTAACAAAGTTTATTTCCAAACACATTTTTGTAACAATCTTCAAGATAACACCGAAAAACTGCACAAGAGTCATCTTGACTGGGTGAAGCGGGGAAAAAATGCCGACCAATTATAGCATTGCTTTGTTTACTCCTCCAGCAAGTCTGAAGTATTGGGGCTCTGAACCCTGTTGTTCTGTCTCAAGTATATGGTCCTGGATGTTATGTTTAGGTATTATGTTTTTATCATTTCTCAACTCTAAAGATACGGGAGGGAAATTCTCTCTCTAGCTTGTACAGCCAGAGGACTCCAATGCTTCCTTGCTAACCACAATTTAGTACTGCACACCTGCACACATCATACTGTATAATATATGTCGACAGTCTATGGAGAATTTATCTCAATTTACATACAGCTCTCCAAATCCTCTGGTGAGCCTGATGTGAAATCTGAGACAGGCCAAATCTCCCCAACAGGATCTTCTTTTCCTCCAGGGGGTTCACCGCCAAAGGCAATACAGATCCTTGGACAGCGCGGTGGGGCTCGAGATTCCGGGAGAGGAGTGGCTGCGGGGCTTGTTTCGCTGAAGATTTACAATGTAGTTCTTGCAGGCGGCTCAGCAACCCCCTCTGTGGCGGTGGGTGTCTGCTGTGACAGAGCGGGGAAAAGCTCTCTAATCTCCCGTGCCTGCCTCTGCCTTTCAGCCGCTCCCCTCTCCTGCCTTCCCTGCCGCCGAGCGCTCTCGCCTCCTTTGCCTTTCTAGGGGAGGGGGGGATGTTCGGGTGGGGTGGGGGGGGTAATAGGTGTTCAGTCCCTGAAGGCAGCTAGAGTAGCTTTGGCAATATAGACCCGAGCCTGTGTGCGCGCACACACACACACACACACACACACGCGCGCGCGCGCGCACACACACACACACACACACTCACTCACTCCAGCTCTCCCCACGGGGATACCAAGCCAGCCCGAAGCTCCAGCTACCTGCAGGGGGTGGCCCGGCCGGGCGCTCAGCGCTTACTTGCCATCTGCGGAGGGCAGAGCCACATCCAAACCAGGGAGGGCGGTTGGCTGTCCGGTTGGCAAGCTGGAGACGTTGGCCGCCACCGCGGCTTAAAGTGTCCAGGGTGGCGAAGAAGGAGTCTCCAGGGCAGATTCCCGGAAGGGCTCCGAAGCTCCCGGACTTCCTCCGGCGCCGGCGCTCCAGTCGGTACCTCCTGGCCATCCTCTCGGGCCCTTCTGCGGGGTGCTGGTCTGGGGCGCCCCGGGGCCGCCGCCGCCGCCGCCAGCGCAGCCCACCCGGAGGAGCACTGAACGCCCCGGCGACACCGGAGTGGGGGGCGAAAGCGGGAGCCCTAACTTCCCCCCGCGGGACCCTCGCTCTGCGTCCGCCTCGCAGTGGCGCGCAGCCCGGGGCCGGCGGACGGGCTCCCGCGGAGAGCGCGGCGCAGGGGAGGGCCCGGCGGGAGCGGCGGGCGCGCAGGGGGCGCCCGGACCCCGCCCAGGAAGTAGCGCGCCGGCGGCCGGCGGCGGCGCCTTCCAAGTTGGGCGCGTCCGCGAGCCCGCCCCGGGCGGCCTGGCCCGGGGGGAGGCGGGGCTCCCGGGGGCAGTCGGGGCGGCCCGCGCCCCGGGCCGGCGCCCGTCCTGCGAGAGCGCGGGCCGGAGGCTCCCGGCTGCCAGGCGGCGTCGCGCCGCGGGCCCGCGTGCGCTGCCGGATGCCCGCGCCGGAGGGGGCTCGGGGCGCCCGCCCGCGGGAGGTGCTGGGGAGGGCGGGGGAGGAGGCGGCGTGATGGCCCTGGACGGCGAGCGGGGGGAGCAGGAGGAGGAGAAGGAAAAGAAGAAGAAGAAAAAGAAGAGGAGGAAGAAGAAGAGGGCAGAGGAGGGGGCCGCGGAGAGCCGCTCACCCTCGCAGGCCACCATGGGGGAGGCCGCCGCCGCCGCGCCCCGGCCGGGCGGCAGGGGGCCCTCGGACCCGTGGGCGGACTCGGTGGGCGTGCGACCCCGCACCACGGAGCGCCACATCACGGTGCACAAACGGCTCGTGCTGGCCTTCGCCGTGTCCCTCGTGGCGCTGCTCGCCGTCACCATGCTCGCCGTGCTGCTCAGCTTGCGGTTCGACGAGTGCGGCGCGCCCGGCGCCGACGGCGGCCCCGCGGGCTCCCCCGCGCGTGACCGCAACGCCAGCCTCCCGGGAGCCGCCCCGCGCAACCACCCCGCGGGCGAGGGCTCGGCGCCGTCCGAAGCGGCCGGCCAGGCGACGCCGGCGACCCCGTCCGCCCGGCCACCATCGGAGGAGGAGCGCGAGCCGCGGCGCCCCTGGACCCAGTTGCGCTTGTCGGGCCACCTCAAGCCGCTGCACTACAATCTGATGCTCACCGCCTTCATGGAGAACTTCACCTTCGCCGGCGAGGTGAACGTGGAGATAGCGTGCCGGAACGCCACCCGCTACGTCGTGCTGCACGCCTCCCGGGTGGCCGTCGAGAAGGTGCAGGTGGCCGAGGACCGCGTGGCTGGGGCCGTGCCCGTGGCCGGCTTTTTCCTCTACCCACAGACCCAGGTCTTGGTGGTGGTGCTGAACCGGACCTTGGACGCCCAGAGGAATTACAACCTGAAGATCGTCTACAATGCCCTCATTGAAAACGAGCTCCTGGGCTTCTTCCGCAGCTCCTACGCGCTCCACGGGGAGAGAAGGTAGGGAGGGGCGGGGCCCCGAGGCGCGGGACCCTCAGGACCCTCTGGGCTGCCTGCCACCCACCCCCCAGACTCGGTCCCATTCCCTCTGGGAAGCAAGGGGTGGCGGCGTAAAGTCACCAGCCCAAACCCTCTACTCCCCAAAGCCCGTCCCCAAAGCCCGTCCGCTCCGCAAACTCACTCACTCACTCAGTGCCAAACAGGGAATTCCGCCCCCCTTGCATAGTTGGGACCTTCTCCTGGGGTAAGCTTGCTGGGCCTTAGAATAGATTCCCACTCCCAGTGCTGCTGCTTTTCTAAGGGGAATGTGTAATTTGAGCGATGCCAGATTGACAGTAAAAGGCTAACAAGTTATCCTCTAAAGAAAATGACTGAGCGCTTAAGGCCAACATAGCAGAGCCTCTCCGTTAAGGTATTGGCAAATTCTTCTTACCAGGTCCACCCTGTCTGACTCTTCGTCCCCTGGCAAACGCTTGGCAGAAGATGGGCTTTGGCTGCGTAAAGTTTTCTAAAAGTAGAACGTCAAGTTCACAGCCCTGCCTAGTACAGCTCAAGGCCGGAGAGGCTGGAGGGGTGGTTGGCATGGTACACGCTGCCAAGAGTGCCCTGCCGCCGGGAGCTGCAGTTTGAGGATCAAGGCATGGTCATTCCAGTGGCTTTTCCTAGAGTTATTGCCCCTGGAGATGTCTCTAGTGGTGAAGGGGGAGAAAACACGGCTAGTTAGTCTTCAAAGCCGAGTGCCTTTGATGCCTTTTAGATTGGTCAGTATTCTACTTATTAGTGCCTTAAAAAACTTTCCTTCACTTGTTTAGAGTTTGTGCTTAAGAATCCAACAGAACAGGTGCGAATTGCACCAGTTCCTCCAAAACTTTATGGTTTGGTGAAGTTGTTTAATTTAGCTAAGCCAATATTTCTGAACCTGATGACCTCTATCTAAGTTCTATCAACCCCACAGCAGCCCTGTAGGATAGGAGCTGATATCCCGAGTTTGACAGATGGGAAAAGGGGAGCATCGGGAAGTCAGGTATCTTGACTGTGATTACATGATGAACCGACAAAGCAGGGATTTGAGTTCAGGCAGCAAGGCTTGGTAGAGCCCATATATATCCCCTGACTTGGGAATAATAACAATAATAAATCCATAATGATACCATACTCTCACAGTATTGCATCAGGTGCCCATGACTCATTCACTTCCAGAGACTCAAGTCTGACTCACAGAGACCCTGCAGGACAGAGTAGACAGAGTAGAACTGCTCCTGTGAGTTCATGAGTTCATGAGACTGTAACTGTGTACCAGAGTAGAAAGCCCTGTCTGTCTGTCTCCTCAGAGCACTGATTCGAACCGTTGACCTAGTGTTTAGCAGACCAATGAGTGAGTACCATGCCACCAGGGCTCCTAGGTGCCTATGAGTAAATGTGTTAAACAACACTCGACCACGTGCGGGGAATATAATCTACCATAAATAAGTGTCTGGTAGTACGAGGTTCTTAGGTATATTTTAATGAAAGAATAAGATTCTTGCTCTTCCCCTGACTCATTGCGTTTAAAGCAAATGATTACTTAAATGACTAGAACAGGTGAGAGTTAAAAAATAACAAAGTAGTAGAAACATAACAAACTTAAAAATGCAAACAACTTGATTAAAGGTGTGCTGGAAAAAAAAATCAAAGTGGATGTCTGGAGAGACATACAAATTTGCTCTATTTGTAGAGTAACTAAAGCAAATGGAAGAAATGAAGAAGTATAATAACTAAATAAAATTTTTCAGGAGACAACTTGAGAAGAAAATATGAAATATGAAATCCGAAAAGAAAGACACCCTCAGCATATCTTAGACTGAAATAACTAAAGAAAAATTCAAGCCTCAACTTGTCATATTGAAAGATTCCATTGACAAAATACAGCACGTTGCAGGAAGCATCAAAAGAAGATGGAAATAATATGCAGAATCCTTTACCAAAAATAACTCGTCAATAGTGAATCATGTCAAGAGGTAGTATATAAGCAAGAACCAGTGGTACTGAAGGAAGAAGTTTAAGCTACACAGAAAGCACTGAAAGACTTCAGGAATTGATGGAGTACCAATTGGAATGTTTCAACAAGCTGATGAAGAACAGGAAGCACTTAGTCCTTTATGCTGAGAATTTTGGAAGACAGCTTCTTGGCAAACTAACTGGAATCAATCCATCTTTCTACCCATTCTTAAGAACTGAGACCCAACAGAATGTGAAAATTATACAGCAATAAAATTGATATCACCTACATGTGAAATTTTGTTGAAGATCATTCAACAGTGTTGCAGCAGGACATTGACAGAGAGTTCCAGAAATTCCAGGAATTCCATAAGTTCTGTCTGGAATTCTGTCAGGAATTCTGGAAATTCTGTCAACAGGATTTAGCGCCAGGGTTATCATTGCTGATGTCAATGGATCTTGCCTGAAATCAGAAAACACCACAAAAATGTTTACTTGTGTTTTGTTGACTGTGCAAAAGTGTTTGGCTGTGTGGATCATAGCACATGGGACCACGAACAGGGGCACACTGCATGCTTTGACATCAAGAAAGTTGTGCCCCAAGGTTGTATCCTCCCATCGTACCTTTTCAGTCTGTATGCCAAGGAGAAGAACGGAGACGCTGAGGAAGAATGCGGTATCACCATTGGAGGAAGGCTTGTTAGCGACTTGTGACTTGCAGATGACACACACCTTGCTGGCTGAAAGGGAGGGGAACCTGAAGCACTTGCTGATGAAGATCATGGATTGTCCCCTTCAGTCTGGATCACAACTCGATGTAAAGACAACCGAAACCCTCCCACTGGAGCAATAGGCAACATCCTGATAAGTAGAGGAAAGATCGAATTGTCAAGGATTTCATGTTGGTCGACTCCGCAATCGATGTTTATGGAAGCAGCCAGCAGAAATGCATTGTGGTCAGTAACTCTGCTGCACGAGACCTCTTTAAATTGGTGAAAAGCAAAGATGTTACTCTGGTGACGAAGGTGCTCCAGAACCAAGCATTGGGATTTTTAATCGACTTCTATGCATGTGAAAATTGGACATTGAAAAAGGAAAACTGAAGAAGAATCTGTGCATTTGAATTGTGGTGTTGTCAAGGAATATTTAAAATACCATGAGCTTCCAAAGAAACAGATAGATTTGTTTTGGAAGAATTACAGCCAGAATGCCCCTTAGAGGCAAGGACGGAGAGAAGTCCCATACTTTGGACGTGCTGTCAGGAGAGCTCAGTTCTTGGAAAGGTGCCCCATGCTTGTTTGAGTGGAGGGGCAGGTGGACGGACACAGTGGCTGCAACAGTAGGTGTAGACACACGAGCAACTGTGAGGTCGGCACAGGACTGGGCAGTGTTGTTTTGTTGTACGCACGGTCACGATGGATCAAGACTGATTGGAACATCAGTGTAAACAGTAACGTGACTTCAAAAGTATCCCTTATCCTTGAAGGGGTAGGAAAATGTATTCATGCATAGCATAGTTAAAATGATTTAGATAATGGGAGAGCTGTATTTATAAGACATTTTCAGATAGCAGTCACGGGTCACCTAATGCTTAACAACTCATCTTTCTGAGAGAAATACCCAGCACACTCTTGTGCCTATTTGCAAGTTTTATTAACCCAGAAATAGAGAGAGAGGAGATGCAGATTTTCAACCTTGGGGATTCACAAGACATACAGAGCCAGTTGTCTAGAGGACAAGATTTCTAGTACAACATATTAGTGTTGTAGAAATAATTAGTCCTAATGTCAAGAACGATAAAGAGGGAAGCCAACCTTCAGTGGGAGCCTATAGGGACATAAGTGAAAAATGGATTGGGTGGGATTGAAGAATATAAGTCAACATGAGACTAAACTGTAGTTTCATGAAATAGAGAGATGAAGTGGATAAGGTAGGAAGATTGTTATAGAGAGTTTTCTAGGTAAGGTAAGCAGATTTCTAAGTAAGCTGGAGGGATTTTAAGTTCTACTGCAAATTGGGTGAATTGGGGCAATGAAGATAAGAGTTCTGGAGTGTACATGGAGAGGTCAGATTAGAACAGACAGTATTATTGAGAAGGGATTGATAAGAAATCTGTAAGCTAGACTTCAGCTCCTTGAAGAAATGCACGGCCAGGGGGCTGGCGCAGAAAGGATTTGTGAATGCCGTGAACTCCATCCAATAAGAGAGAAGGTTTTCCATGAAGTAGAAGAGGAATAGCATAAAGCAGCAATTGAGGGAGCTGGGAATGTGCCCACCCCTGTCTGTCTTTGAGGGTAGGTGAACAAGCTGTTTTCAGTGGGCACAGAAAGGAAGAGGAGTCAGAGGATGAGAACTGTCGGAATGGTAGACTAGAGGGACATATTTGCAGAACAGGGGAGGAGTAAGCAGGCAACATTTCGTTAATGGAGGCGCTGACACAAGCATCAAGCCCCAAGGTTTCCATCGGGATATCGGTGTAATGGAGTGTGCCTCCGCAAATCGCCATCCCCTGGTGGCGGGCCTCGGCTGATGGTGGCTTCAGTGATGAACAATAATGGGTTTTGTTATATAATCCACAATTTATCAACAGCCTTAAGGCTTAGAAGCATATATATTGAGGAGCAGAATAGAAACTAAGGGAAAGAGCTTGAATTGAAAATCAAACGTACAAAACAGAAGAGTTCAATTAGTGTAGAGCATTCATGTTTATGGTGTGTTTAGATATGATAACGCGATAACGCGTGTGCTAGATTGTATAGCGCACAACCAGGTTATTCTCCTTCCTTGTACAAACTGGGAAATGATCCTGGGGGTCTTCCAGCAGGATTTCAGGTGTTTACAGAGGGGACCATCAGTTCCCTTGTCTTCTAGTGTAGTCTCGGCATATCTAGACTAAAGAATAGTTTGTGTCCTCCCTCTCACTCACTGCCATCCAGTTGAGTCCAACTCCTAGCGACTCTTTGGGACAGAGTCAGATAGCTCCTGTGGGTTTCTGAGACTGTAAATCTTCATGGGAGTAGAAAGCTGCATTATTCTCCTCGCTTGAATCCTGATCAGTTTTAAAAAAGAGTCTTGGTTGCCCACTGTTAGGTACTCGGCTACATACTAACATGGTCAGCAATTTGAACCCACCAATTACTCTGGGGTGGAAAATGTGCCCCTCTGCTTCTTTTTTTGTATTTTATTTTATTTTATTAAAAAACATTTTATTAGGGGCTCATACAACTCTTATCACAATCCATACATATACATACATCAATTGTATAAAACACATCTGTACATTCTTTGCCCTAATCATTTTCTTTTTCTTTTTTAATTTTTTTTAAATTTTAACAATTTATTAGGGGCTCATACAATTCTTATCACAGTTCATGCATATACATACATCAATTTTATAAAGCACATCTGTACAGTCCCTGCCCTAATCATTTTTTTCTCCTCTTTGCTCTTTTTACATTTTATTAGGGACCCATACAACTCTTATCACCATCCATACATATACATACATCAATTGTATAAAGCACATCCATACATTCCCTGCCCCAATCATTCTCAAAGCATTTGCTCTCCACTTAAGCCCCTTGCATCAGGTCCTCTTTTTTTTTCCCCTCCTTCCCCTTTCCCCCCTCCCTCATGTGCCCTTGGTAATTTATACCTCGTTATTTTGTCATATCTTGCCCTATCCGGGCAGCGCGACTGTGTCTTGTTGGGTACATGCTGGCTAGATCAGGAAATAATGATTTAATGGCAATCGCGTGCTCATCTAAATGTGAGGGGTACCAAAGCTGGAACGGCGCTGGGCAGAGGGCAGCTCGTGTAGTCTGCATTGTTCCTGCTAGGAGAGCATGGAGCAACTCGCTCTGAGCGAGTTTACCCAGTGGTGTCCCCTGGGAAGGCTCTCTTTGGTTACAGTGAATTTTTTCTTAAAAGCAATTTAGCTCAAACCTCGGATTTTTTTTTTGTGACGGTTGATTTAAGAGAACAGTGTACGGCTGTGAAATTTTGTTTCCTGCTTGGGAAAAATGACACAGAAGCTGTTCTGATGTTGAGCACAGCTCATAAGGACAGTGTTATGGGAAATACTCAAGTGTATGAGTTGTTTTCTCATTTCAAAAAAAAGATGAAATGTCAGTTGATGACAAACCTCATTCTGGATGTCTGTCAACTTCCTGAATGGATGAAAATGTTGACTGCTAGTGCATTGGGAGTTCATTTCACCAGATCAGACTGTTAATCAAGCTTTCCATTTAGAGGTCTGAAAAGATTGCATAGCAGGGTGCAACAGAAAAGGCCTGATTTGTGGCAGAAGGGGACCGGTTTTGCCACCATGCCAATGCTCCTACTTACAGAGCTATCTCAATGTGCCAGTTTTGGGCAACAAAACAGCATGTCTGTCTTGTCCCGTGCCCCTTATTCACCGGGCCTCACTCTGTGCAACTCCTTTTTCTTTCTGCAAATGAAGAGGGACATGAAAGGACAGCAATTTGCTAATGTAGGAAGGTGAAGAAGATAATCAAGGAGGTGCTGTCAGCCATCCAAACAGATGAGCTTGAAAAATGTTTCCAAGAATGGAATTGCAGATTTGGCCAATGTATTAAGTGTAATGGAGAATACTTAGAATGTGATAAGGTTGTTTTGTAAAAAAATTAAATACCTAGCTTTGAAAACAAAATTCACTTTTTCAGAGTACCTCCTCATAGACTTGATTTTCTTTCCTTTGCAGTTGCGTTTATTTTCCTAATTTCAGATTTATTTTTCTTCTTTTTTACCTTTAAGTTCTTTAAGATTTTCGCTTTAAAGGATTGTTTGGCCACGTCTTTTTTCACCCCTGCCTGGGATGGGTGGACTGTGGAGCTCAGCAAGACATGCAGTTGCCAGGAGTTGGTCTCCACTTCACGGCAGCGGGTTGAGACAGGTAGAGAGAAGGGTGTGAGGAGAGATGAGGTTGATTATTTCTGCACGGTCGGGATTGCAAAGGGATTTGTAGGTCATATAAGGAGTTTGGATTTTATCTTTAAGCAGAGAGGAACCATTAAAAGGCTGTGCCGAGAGGCATTCAGATCATATCTGGAGCTTTCTGGAGAAGCACAGGAATAATAGACAATGTCTTATCACCTTTGCCCACATACTTGCAATAGTTCATTTTCTCCATTCTTACTGACCAGTATCTGTTTTCCTATTTGGTTAAGGCTACTAGATTAATCTAGTTTAAGGCTCAAGAAAAAGATTTATTGGCCTTGTGGACTTTCATGTCAAAGCTGACATGAAAACAAAGCCAAAGTTTTGCATCTGATCTCAGACACAAATTGTGTTACAGAGAAAATTTTCTGGTAGGTATCCTATAAAGTGTATGATGAGGCAAAGTCATAGTCTAAAGTTCAATATTACCTAGGTTCAAAAGATTCCTAGAGGATTGGATATTAATTTTTAGGAAGACTTACAAGTATATTTGGTGGAAGGTTGTTTAATATTTCTGGGTCTGGAATTTCCAAGGGGAGAAAAGAGAAAAACCATTTGCTGAAAGATCAAGGAATTATCTTCCTGGAAGGCCTTTCTATTTCAGCAGATAAACAAAGCTGCACATTCAGTGTGGAAGAAGCCATCAGAAGTACTGACAGTTCTGCCTGTCCTCAGCCGTTGCCACTTACTAATGTTTCTGCATGTCCTTATCAGACCAGATGGCAGGCTGGAAACTTACTGGCTCTGTGAGATGCTGCTGTTCTCTGATTAGATTTAATTTAGGGAGGAACTGGCCAGTGTTTGAAACTAATCATTATTCATGTGTACTGTTGACATTAAAATAAAATTATATATTGCTGACCCTATATATTAAAACCACAGAGAGCTATTAATTTATTCACAAACATAAGTTGAACAACTATAACCAATGATGAACTGAGATATTTGGAATACTTTAGCTTAATTAAGCATATTAAAAAGAGAACAGCTTGGGAAGAATTCATAAGCTGTTCACATAAATATAGGAATTTGAATGATAAGAAATGGAATAATTTTGATTAACCTTAATCAGTTGACTAGCAGACACCAGTGTCTTCTCTGAGTGTACTATGTGTAGACCAGCAGGACAATATAGATTTTATGTTTATTGGTTCAGGAAGTAGTTGAAGACACGATAGGCACGCTGCCACTCATGGGGCTTTCTTTACAAGGCACGTAGAAAGGTAAAGTCAGTAGACTGCTAGATGATGAAGAACAGAGAAGAAAGTCAATGAGTGCGGTATGATTACTGAAGAGTCTTGAAGCCTGGGAAGTGAGTGAACATGAGGTGTTAGAAAGCGAGTCAGAGAATGGTGTTTGAGAAGAAGAAAGGGTCAGGAAAGGGAGGAAGGATCATAAGGCTTTCCTCAGAGGGTGAACAGGTTGTGTCAGGACCTGCATTATCTCTGTTTGCTAGACGAGGACAGTGAGACGCTGAGAGAGTGGTGAGGGTACTTGGTCCTGGTTACGTGGTCCATAAGTGGCAGGGGTGAGGTTCCGGCCCAGGTAGTTGAGCTCCAAGGTGTGTACTTTGGACTATGCTGAAGAAGTTGCAGAATGGAGACTCAGAAAATAAAGTTGAGTACGTAGAGGAGCCAAAAACACACTTTTATATTGAAGTGGGAGGAAATGATCATCATAGAAGAAAAAAGATAAATACTTAAAAAATGTTATTTTTTATCTAAGTAGAGTGTCAAATAATATGGAGAAACTAAACTCTGTAGTCCTGAAAGCCCATGGCCGAGTGAAGGCAAATTCATTGAATGCCTGTATACCTTTTTAACATGGCAATGAATTATTTTTAACACACTTTAATTTAAGTGAAAATTAACATAGCAAAATAATCTCCTAAGCATTAATTCATACACACATTGTTCTGTGACATTAATTGAAATCTCCTAATTTCCCCTTGGGTACTCCTTTCCATTGATCTGGCTTTTCTGTTCCATCCTTCTTTGCCCCATTAGTCTCAATATAGAGCATGCTCTTCATGGCTGTTATTTATTTTATAGCCCCGTATTGAGTTTCAAGTTGGAAGATTGCCTTCGGGCAGTGGTTCTCAACCTTCTTAATGCTGGGGCCCTTTAATACAGTTCCTCATGTTGTGGGGAACCCCAACCATAAAACTTATTTTCATTGCTACTTCATAACTATAACCATAGCTGTAATTTTGCTACTGTCGTGAATTGGACAACCCCTGTGAAAGGGTCGTTAGACCCCCCAAAGGGGTCGGGACCCACAGGTTGAGAACCACTGTCTTAGGGAACTAGCCTTGCGGTGTCTTCCAATACCTTTCAGAGCAGTAAGCTGGTATTTTCTATTTTTGTTTTTGAATTTGCCCTACTTTTTAATCATTTTAATCAGGGTCATCTTCCGTGCTCCTAGTCAGCGCCAACTGTGGTGGCTGGGCACCACCTGGTTCTCTGGTCGCACATTATGGCTCATGTGGGCCGTGCGTCCTTTGGACTGGACTACTAATTGCTTCCTTGAGTCTTCAGTTTTCGTCTTCTTTCTAAACTAATTGTGATTAATACACCTATCAAACCAGGCCACAGTTCAATCACATCTAGCAGAATTGTACATTTGCTGCCACGGTCATTTTCCACACAATCTTTTTCTGTATGGACCCCCTTGATAACAGCCTCCCTTTACCTAATCTGTGGCCCCCTCCCCCACAAAACTCATATCCTACTGCTGATGATATAGGTTCATCTGTCCTGGTTTTCATAACCTGAAAAATGAAAAAGACATATACTGCAGCTTCCAGAGGGTGACTGCAATGATACTGCACTCCCAAGATACCCCTGAATATGCACAGTCAGAAACCCAGCCAAACAATACAATCCCCAATGCATACGATTTTGGAGACCAGATCAGGTCCAGCGTGCATCCTAGGGGGAATCTGTTGACAAGTTTTAACTTTTTCAGGCAGGCTTCTGCCTTTGACCTTCTATACTCAACTCACCAATGCCCTCCGTTTAGTGACCACTTTCCTCCTGTCCCTCGATTCTGGATAGAGTCTTATTTCCTGCATAGTTCCACCAATGAATCTCGGGCTCCCATGTCATCCGTAGCATCTGGCAAACCAGATTCTTGGGCTTTAGGCTCTGATACTGAGCCCTCCCTTCAATTTGGATTATATGCTTCACAATCCTTTGGTGACTGGTGATGGTGTGCTTCTTCCATGTGGACTTGGTTGACATCTCACTTAGATCGCTGCTTGTTTGGAGACAAGATTTAAGACCCCAGATGCTATTTTATCTGATAGGTGGCACCATCTAATTTCTTTACCACATTTTGCGATAGCACCCGTCTCCTCCATGTTCCTTTCCTGGAGACGAGTATTGGAGTATTGAGCATGGCCATGATGTACGAACTAATTATTTTTAAGTTGGAACTGGGATTTAGTGTATGCCCAAACCAGTCCTGGATGTATGTTTGTTTGACGTGGTCTTTCAATTTATTCTTACTTTGGAATTAACCCAAATATCATACCACTTAATCTCATCAAGCAGAATTTTACCATTGCTTCCATAATCAGTTCCCAAACATTGGATTTCTCCTGGGTACTCTGACATTATCTCCCTTTTATTGCTATCCCCCTCCCCCACTTTCCTGGGTTTCATTTACCAAAAAAAGGAAAAACTTATTTCACTTCTTCTGAAGGCTAATTCCCTACTCCATAGCACCTGAGGTATGCCCTGCTATGAACAAACAAAAACCAAATATAGCAGAACGATCATCACATATTTGCCAGAACAATATTTGATCTTAGCACAATCTATGAGGCATTGATGTAGCAAGACCTTATTTGTCTACCTGCCAACAATTCTCCAAAATTGATACAGCTGTTTTCTGCTTCCTTGGACACATGTATTTTCCGGTTTAAGTCCACAAGTTCTAGGTGCGTCTGAGGTGGGATTCCTGCAAGGGATCTCTTTGATTCTGCCTCTGGGGCATGCCGTACGACGTAAAGGTCCAGGATTCAGTGTCCCAAGGCCCCGTGACACCCAGCCTGAGTCCCCAGGATACAGCCAGCAGCCTGCGTCAGGGTGACCCATCTGGTGCTCCAGGCTTCTGTGATGGCCAGTCTCAAGCTTTGCAGACTCCAGTAGCTTCTCTTCAAATGAGGATGTAGAAAATTATCTTTATGAGGTATGTTATGCCAATTAACCCAGATGTCCCTCGAGACGACGGTCCTTAACATTCAAACCCAATAGCTCAGTCCTCTGAGGTGTTTGGATAGGTCTAAGACGTTTCCCCAAAAGTGCCCCTATTTGTATACATACGCCCAATTTCCCTAATGATATCTACACGTGCATGCATGTGTACTCTCAGATGCCCTCCCACACTTAGCTAGTATACATGTTAAGAAGGTAACCACTCACAGATGTTTGGTCAATATTACTGTTCTTCCAGAATTGTATATGTTACAGCATTTACATACCCAAGCCAAATTAACTGCCACAGAGCACCCTATTGGACAGGATCGAATTGCCCCATAGAAAGCCTACGGCTGACCTTGGGGCAGCAGCCCGACTTGTACCCATGAAGCCCCTAGAGCCCCATAGCATTTACCACCGTTGTCCTTTCTGCTTACGATGTTCTCAGTGTCTCCCTTTGCCTTGGTCACATTGCGCCGACTTCCTCCATGTTGTATATTGCTTTTTCTTCACCAGAATCATCCTGTTTGCTGTCTAGTAAGTGATTCCCCTTCTTTCCTTGGTAATGATCAAATGATGTTTCTAAATCTGTTCTGGACATTTTATCATGGCAGTCTCATACAATATTTGTACTTTGGAGTTTGACTTATTTCACTCACATTATCTCTTCAAGATTCACCCGTGTTTTGTGGATTCGTCATTATCATTGCAGAATATTCCGTTGTATGTATGTGCCACTGCTTATTTATGTTTCGTCCTCGGTGGGCTCTTTTGTTGTTTCCATCTTTGGTTATTGTGACTGATGCTGCAGGGAACATGGATGTGCTTTTGTCTATTGATGTAATGCCTCTTATTTAGGATCTACATCTAGGAGTTAGATTGCTAACTCTTATGGCATTTCTCGTCCTGGCTTTCGGAGAAGTGTGGATTCCCTTTTTCACAGTGGGTGTGCTGGTTTGTGCCCCGTCATACTGACAGTGTCTGAAAGTCCCCGTCTCCCCAAACCGCTCCAGCATTTGTTGTTCTGTGTTGCTGTTTTTGTTATTGTTCTCCTTTTCTATCAGTGCTATTCTGACTGGAGTGAGATGATATGTCATTGTAGTTTCAATCTGCATCTTCCTCTGGCCAGTGATCCTGAGCATCTTCTGATGTTTGCTAGCCACCTGGATGTCTTGTTTGGTGACATGTCTTGTTCACTTTAAAATGGGTTGTCTTTTTGCTTCTTTTGGATTGAAGTGTTCTATTGAAAACATTAGCGATCAGACCATTTTTTCAGATACGTTATTGCCAAAAAATAGTACCCGACCTTAGATTCTCTTTTTATTCTTTTGGGGAAAGTTATTGATGAGCATAAATATTTAATCTTTAGGAGGTTAAAGTTTTCTAGTTTATAGTCTGGTGTTTGTGCATTTTTATTTATGTATGATAGTGTGTAGGTATTACATTTAGGTCTTTGCTCTATCTTGAGTTTTGGTTTTCTGTGTGATATGAGATACGGGTCCTGTTTCATTATTCTGAAAATAGAAACCCAGCTTTGCCAGCACCATTTAATGAAGAGATGACCTCTTCCCCACTGAATGTAGTTCAGCCTTTGCCAAACATCAGCTGTTCATAGGTGGTTGTGTTTACTTCTGACGTCTCCAGTTTGTTCCATTAGTCTTCTAAAAAAATCACAAGAACACACTGTCACTGCTGTTTACTGTCACGTTGGCTTCAGCTCATGATGCCCCACAGTTCCAGGAAACACTGTGTTAAAGAGGCAGAGACTTCTTAAAAAATGGTCTAACAAGGAAGAATTATTCTGGCACAAGAACTTCGAGGGAAAATTTTCAGTTTCACTTCCTCCTTGAAGCCTTGTGATTTTTCCCATTTTGATTCTTCTCTTTTTATTCATAATTTTTCTCTTCAGGAATGATTCTCATTGGATAGTTATCCCGGTTTATTCATTTTGTAGTTTGAAGATATGCGCTGTTACATGCGATAATATTCCCAGTCCCAGAAATGGTATACAAACTAGCTACTACTCACCGCATGGTCCCTAGCCCAGTGCCATGCCCTCGCTGTCTCTCAGGAGGCATCCAGAGCGCTTAGGAATGGGGCCAGGTACGATTTGAAGGGAAGTCATGTGGACGTGATGAGTGCCTTGATTTCGGTGACAAAGGGGTAAAAAGGGAATCAAAGAGAACTTAAAGATTTTAGACCATTTTTCCTGAGAGGATGGCAAATTATTACTGTCCCTGCACTTTAGGTTTATTTTTTTTCCCTTTTGCTTCCCCTGCCTCCCTTATCTCATACTTTTTCTTACTACTCTTGTCTGTGAAGCCTCAGGTAGAGGGCCGGTCAGAATGCGATACTCCTTTCTCTCTCTCTCCACTTCCAATTTAACACAGCGCAATCCTGTCATGCCAGTGAAAGAAAATGAAGAAGTATGGCAGGTTATCTTTAATATGGAAAACTTATAATATGTGTCTCTGATCAAATGTAAATCTTTCAAATGCCAAGTCAGGCTGAAAGTTAGGTTATTTCCACACATGCCTAGAATTAATGCCGAAGTCTCTCACAGAATTTCATATATGTATATAATATATATATACACATACGCGCGCAAACACACACTAACTGTTCAAAATCAGATTATTTTTCCAGAGTGAGTTTTATTTACATATTTATTCAGTAGTTCATTAGACAATGAAAAATTCTACCAGAAAGGCCTTTATATGAACATAGGAGAAGTGTGTGGTGGAGACAAAGAAACAGAAGATGCAATGTCCAGGCTCAGTATGTGGCTCTGAAAGAGTCCTCTGTAAAAGAATCAACTGAGCATACAGTGAGTCTGTTCAGTGCTGTGGGGTTTCTGGGGGCCATGGAGGTTCCAGTGTAGATTGGTGAGAGGCTCGTGGAAATAGCGTTGGCTTTTGGCACAGTGGGGTTGGACTTCAGATTCTACCATGAACCAGCATTGGGTCTCAGACACCAGAAACTCACTCACTGCCATTGAGTATATTTTGACTCAGAGTGGTACTAGAGGACAAAGTAGGACTGCCCGTGTCAGTTTCTGAGACTGTAAATCTTTAGCGAGTTGAAAGCCTCATCTTTCTCTCTTGGAACAGCTGATAGTTTTGAATGACTGACCTTGTGATTTGCAGCCCCAAACCAGGACTAGAACCTTAGTCTTCTCTTACGAAGATGAGGATAACAATAAGTACTCTGTAATGCAGCTGAGAGGCTTAAAGAGAGACCAAGGAAGCGAAGCACCCATCCAAGTGCCTGATATGTAAGGGCTCTTTCTCAATGTGTAGCAACTATACAGACCAGAGTGCGTGTGTGTCTTGTGAGTGAACAGGGTAGAGCTGTGCATGGAATAGGGGAGAAAGTGCACAGGAGGCTCAAATGGGGAGCTTTGTGGGAGCAGGTTTAAAGATGGAGTTTGCAAAAGGGAAGGAGGCATAGATTGAGAGGACAATATACCCAGCATAATGCATCTGTGGATAATGCTATAAAAATGCATAGTGCTTATTATTCCTATGATAATCAACCTCGTTATTGGAGCAAATGAGCTAAGTTCTGTCATATGTTGGATGATCAGATCTTCTTAGGTTCAAGGCACTTTGTTCTCAGTAATATACTAGAGACGAAGTATTTAAAGAGATGGAGATTTGTAATGCTTCCTCCCCCCGTCCCTATCATGATCCAAATTCTACCTTATAAATCTGGCTAGACCAGAGGATGTACACTGGTAACTGGAAACACAGGGAATTCAGAATAGATAAACCCCTCAGGTCTAATAATGAGAGTAGTGATATCAGGAGGGGAAGGGTAAGGTGGGGTAGAAAGGGTGGACGAATCATAAGGATCTACATATAACCTCCTCCCTGGGGGATGGGCAACAGAAAAGTGGGTAAAGGGAGATGTTGGAGAGTGTAAGACATGAAAAAAAATTATCAAAGGTTCATGAGGGAGGGGGATGGGGAAGAAGAAAAAGAAAATGAGCTGATATCAAGGACTCAAGTAGAAAGCAAATGTTTTGAGAATGATGATGGCAACAAATGTGCAAATGTGCTTGACACGATGGTTGTATGTATGGATTGTGATAAGAATTGTTAGAGCCCCAAATAAAATGATTTTAAAGGGGGAATAAAAATAAAGGACATGAGGCATGGACAAGAACGAGGAGGACGGGGTTTTCCTGCTAATGAGTGTGAGCTTTTCCATATAGGTAATTTGTAGTGATTATAGGACTTTTATCAGGGGGGAAACAGGAGAATCAGTACTGCACAGTGACACCAATATCCTTTAACCAAAGCCCATAAATAATGCGTCTGCAATGGAATAACCTGGACTTATTCTTACTGTAGAGTATGTTAGAAAAAGTTAAGATATGATTTGGTGATTCAGGGTAGGTCAAAGGAACCAGAGTTTCACCATGGATTTGATGTTATCAGGAACCAGAGGTAATTCTGTAATTTGGTAATTTTATAAATTGGATTTAGTAGGAGTGCTGAAAGAAATCTGACACTGTGATTGGTCTCAGAAAAAGCAGAAATTATTCATATTAGCTGGGAGAGGGTGTGGTTGGCATTTTTTAACGGAGTACACGATACATCTGTTTTTTTATATGCTTAGGCAGGATTATGAAGTAGACTTGGCTTTGCTCTCCCTTCATCAAAGTCATAGTGACCTTGGGTGATGTTGGTGTTCCCTGGGACTGTTTGTGCCCACAGGACAACACTGCAGCTGTGCTGTGAGGGCCAGTCCGGGGTGTCTCTTCAGCCAGATTTTAGTGGTGCAAGCTATGTATTCAGACTCCACTGTCTTAGCTGAGTGAGCTTTGGCAAGCTATTTAGACTCATTATGCCTCCGTTTCCTTTTCTGAAAATAGGATTAGTTCATGGAGTTATGATGGAATATATGGGATGATAATATATGTAGTTAGAATCATGTCTGGGAGATAGTAAAATTTCAGTAATTATAATCGTTTCTATTATTTTGGAAATATTACTCCATCAGAATTGGAACCAAAGGCATGAGGAAGGAAATGCTTAGGAGAGCTGGTTGACTGCTCGGCCAGGGTGCTAGAAGTAGGCTCTGAGAGAGGCAATCCAAACGGACGTTAGACAAGACTCGGCCTCAGATGGTGGCGCGAAGACAAGAAGAGGCTATACGACAGTCTCCCTATGTTTATCCCCGAATGTGCGGTGGGAGGTGAGATTCTCACAATAGATCTGGAACACAGGAATCGCAAGGAAGATTAAAGGGCAAGAATGATAGCCAGCTGGAGATGTTCAGCAGCTGCTGGTGATACATAACCGAAACTCAGGGACAGGCCAGGCGCGCTAACCACTGTGCTTTCTGCTGTCTTAGAGAGGGCCTAACTGTCCACAGGTGAGAAGTGCCACTCATTTCATCCTTGCCCCCCTCCCCCCTTTGCTCTCTGCAGGTCTGAGGGAGGAGGTTTCCATGATCTCATATATAATACCAAACAATCAGCAGACTGTCAAAAATGATGGATTTGCTTTTTGTCAACAAAATGGAACATTCTTTTTTAAAAAAAAAAATCATTTTATTGGGGCTCATACAACTCTTATCACAATCCACACATACATCAATTGTGCAAAGCACACTTATACACTCATTGCCCTCATCATTCTCAACATTTGCTTTCCGCTTGGGTTCCTAGAATCAGTTCCTCATTTTCCTTTTTCTCCTTCTCTTTCCCTTCCCCCGCTTCCCCCACCTTCATGAACCCTTAATAATATATAAATTATTGTTTTATTTTATCTTACACTGCCTGGTGTCTCCCTTCACCCACTTTTCTGTTGCCCATCGCCCAGAGAGGAGGTTATATGTAGATCCCTGTGATTGGTTCCCCCTTTCTACCCCCTTTTCTCCTAGTATCGCCTCTCTCACCCTTGGTCCTGAGGGGTTAATCTGTCCTGGATTTCCTGTGTTTCCAGTTCCCATCTGTACCGCTGTGCATCCTTTGGTCTAACCAGGTTTGCAAGGTAGAATTGGGATCATGATAGTTGGGGGGAGGAAGCGTTTAAGAACTAGAGGAAGGTTGTGAGTTTCATTGTTGCTACATTGAACCCTGAGTGACTCGTCTCCTCCCCACTACCCCTCTGCAAGGGATGCAAAACAGAACATTCTTATGCCAAGAAAATCTTGTCTGGGGCTTTTAACTTTGAATAATTCTGCATGATACTTTCACAAATGCTTAGATGGAAAACATAAGGTGTTCTTCTAGATAGTTCCTTAGATAATTTTATATATCTGTCTACACATCTGTCCTTCCATCCATCTATGGCCATCAGGTTTGCTGAGTAATGGACCGTATTACTTTGGTTCTTAATAAGGTTGCTTCTACAAACCATGATTTGGCAGGGTGCAACCAATTTTTACTGAGAGATGTTATAAGGAACTGGCAAGGAACCATGGTTTATTTTTTAATTCACTTTTGGTTTTGTGAATAATCTGGTTCTCGATAGTGTACTAGGTAGACTACATGAGGACTCTGGGAGAAAAGTAACTTCCAGTGATCAATGACAGGAAGTGCTCTACTTCTCTTGAATATTCACCGCCCCCCTCCCTTGATGGTGAATTATGTAGCTGCTGTTATTTCCTTCTTTGAGTTAGTCACTGGGAAACTCAGAGGAAAGCATATGGTTCTGAATGAAGTATCTGTTACCAATAACAGTAATTATAGTGCTAATCAAAATTCTGGCTTTATTCTCTCCTCTTTTTACTTCCTGTTACACACCTTTTCTCAGTTCTCTTTAGTCTCATTACTCGAGTAAGGTACTCGGAAGATGGTAAGGCGCTTACATTCTTGTTTGTCCTATAAATACCTGAGTGTGTATGTGTACCTACACGACAGTTTTGTTGCTACTTATAGGTGTTGTGTGTTCCACGTGACAGAGTAGAGCTGTCTCGTAGGCTCAATCTGTATGGAAGCAGATATCTGGCGTTTTCTTCTGTGGAGCCACTGTGGGGACCGGGGAGTATTGCATGCTACAGATATTTTCGTTGGAAGCTAAGCTGGAAACCATTGTGCCACCAGGGCTCCTTTGCACAGGCTTACACACATGTCATTGTAAAAGCACTAACAAGGACCTGACAAACCGTCTCTTTATTCCACTGAAATGGGCTCTTTTGTGTGGCATATGTAAGAAACATCCTAATTTCATAAGATGGGAGTTTTATCTTTATTACAAAGATATATATATATTAAAGAATAATGGAAGCAGGGTAAGAGGTTTTCTAGAGTTAAAAGGAACCAGAGGCAAATACTACTATAGACACCATCGTGCAATCGTGGAGATCTACAAGTACATGCTTGTGTAGACACAAAGGCTGAACAGCTATGTGAGGTGGAGGGGGAAGTAAGCCCATGTACATACAGAGATTTGACAGAGGTTATTTGTATATGTGATTTTACCTTGAATTCAATGACAGAAATGAATGTGGCTGAGTGTACAGGGGATCAAGCTATCAAAACTTTTTAGACATAACCAAACAACCTCAGGGAATGGACCTGCTCTCTCAAGAAGGTAGTCTTGGGAGATACCATGGTCAATTGGCATGACAAAGACAATGTTCTACATCCTACTAAGGTGAGTAGTGACTGGGGTCATAAACACTATCAGCATCCATCTAAGGTGCAAATCTTGGGGTCTCCTCACCTGAGGAAAGAAGAGTGATGAAAATCAAGAGAAACCATTAGTCCAATGGACTAACGAACCATGCAGACATCAGTCACTATAATTCTGAGAGCAAAAGAACTAGATGTTGCCCACCACCACTGCCAACTGCCCTGAAAAGGATTATGTTCGGTCCTGGATGGAGCAGGAGAAAAATGTCGAACAAAACTAAAAATCATAAAAAAAGATCAGGCTTTCTAATGGTTGGATAGATACAGGTGGAACCCCCGTGATTATGGCCCTTAGTCCTTCTGTGTGTTTTGAACTGAACTCCTTTGTTAGAATCATCAACCATTTAAGAGCAACAGGAAATACTCAAGGCAAAGCTTAGCTGACGGGGAATGAAGAGGAATGGAAATAGGACACACAGGAAGGCAATGGTGTACGTGAGAGTACCTTGGGGGGAATTGCAACAAAGTGTGTAAGAATTGAGTATAAAACTGATTTCTGCTGTAAATCTCCATCTCATGAACAGTAAAAAAGTATTTTAAAATGCTATATGCAAGAAAAATGAGTTAGCTGTGTAACTCATGTGTAGATTGTGTTAGGAAAAGCTATGGATTTGAAATCAGAAGGATTTCATCCTTCTTGGTCTTTTAATAGCTGTGTGGCCTTACACAGCTACTTAATCTGTGTGAGCTTTGAATTTCTCGGTAGAATGAGAATAAAAATATCTGTTCTACCTACTTTTCCTTTATTGCAAAGATTACACTGGATAATGCATAATCCTCTGTAAACTGCAAAGAGCTAGAGGTAATATTGTTATCCAAGTTTTGATTTTCACTTCTTAGAAGAGTATCTGTCACAGCGTTAGAACAGGAGCCACCAACTTAACACCAATGTGAACGATCAGGGGTCAAGAAAACGAATCCTGTGATTCTCTGCCTTTTTCTCATCATCGATGGAGGCATTAGTAAAAGAAGTACTTCTCTCAATATTAGAATAGAAAACTCACTGCAACATCAGGGGTAACAGCAAGTAGCAGAGAAACAATACTTAGAAGAACCATCTGCCCTGTTCTGTAGGAGTTCCTGGGTAAAGCAAATAGTTAATGATCTTGGCTGCCAACCACAAGGTTGGCAGTGAAGGTCCACCAAGTAACACCCCCGATGAAAGGGCTAGCAATCTACCCTTGAAATAAACTTGTGGGACATCATTCCACTATAGCACACACAGGGAGGCTTGCCGTGAGAGGGAGTCAACTCAGTGGAAGATCGTTGATGCGTGTTTCTGTATGTCCTGTACAAGGAGCGCAAGTGGGGCCGGTAGGTAAGCATTGGACTGCTAACTTCCAGCTTCTCAGTTCAAACCCACCAGCCAAAGACAGCTGAGGTCATCTTGTCGCATAAACACACACACAATCTTGGAAACTGACTGGAGGATGACTGTGAGTCTAAGTTAGCACAGTGGCAGGAGGTGGGTTAATGTCAGATACAGCCAGCAGCCACGAGTCAGTGACTCCTCGTGGTTACCAGGCATACATGGGAATGGTTTTGTTTTTAAAGAGAAGGCAGAAAAAAAACCTTTAAAAAAGTCTTCCCAATATAGTTTTTGGTAATTAATTCAAAATTTTAAAAATACATATATTGGTGAACACTGTTCAGGGAGGACAGGATAAGTTGTGGTTACTAGGTCATGACCTCATTACAGAAAGTATTTCTGAAATTCGGCTCATGTGTGAGGCAACACGGACCCAAAAAGGAATAAATTTTTAAGTTCTTTGTAGAAAGCAAACGCACATCTATTTTTTAAGTGTTACAAAGCATTTCTCTGGTGAATATTCATTAAATTCTATACATGGTGTTCTAAAAATATTCAAATTTGTTTCTAAAAGGCACTTTTTACTATGAATGCATTACAAAGGTATATTTTTAAATGCACAATTAATATATTCATGCAGCATACAAAGGAAGCAGTATTTATAAATAATTATTTGTGAATAATGTACAGTTTTGTTAGGTGTTGCTGTCTTCTGCCTAGTTGTGGTAACATGCTGATATCAAACAACAGGTATTCCTAGGGACTGTATTCCAGGAACATCAAAGGACTGTTGGCTGCTTATCTTATTATAGTAGGTCCCCGGGGTAAGATATCAAAAAATGAAATTGAGAAACTAGCACATTACCCAGATTATATATAAATATATGAACACCAGATAATAGACTAATTTCCACCATGTATTAGACTTGTTATCACTACTTTAGAATTAAAAGGGATATCTGAAAACGTCAGTAATCACCATATGATAAATTATAAATGAGCTTTTGAGCTTGAATTTATCAGGTATGTCTCAAAAAAAAAAGTAGATCAAGATTTTCTGTAATCGCCACACACTAAGCTGGGAGTGAGTTTTAAAAACCTGTTGCCCTTGAGTTGATTCCGACTCACATGACCCGTTAGGACAGAGTAGAATTGCACCTTTGTGTCTCCAATCCTGTGCTCTTTATGGAAGCTGATTGCCACATCTCTCCTGCAAAGAAGCTGATGGATTCTGTGTTTCGGTCACCACCTGAGAGCATTAACCTGTGTCCCTAGCACTCCTTTAAGTGAGCTCTAGGACCTGGGTTCTCCAGGGCTGGTACCATCAGCAATGGATGCTGGAAATACACGAGCACTGTTTGGAGCCCTTGCCGACCTAGTGCTAATCTTTGCCTCCTAACAAATTAGCCATTGTCAGTTTCTCAGGTTTCATTTTTAATCTTTAAAAGGATGGCGTAAATGAAGATTTTCAGAGTTCTATTCTTACAATTATATTTGTCTGTGAAAATATTACCACTTGTGTTTCCCCATGCTCTAGGAGAAGGGAAAAAGAAATTCGGTTACAAAAATGTTTCTATAGAAAGCATAGTACTTACAGTGAGGAAGGTCACCACCAGTTGTAAGAGAACATACTGAAATTGAAACACAAAGATCAGAGATGATGTAACGAGATCAATTAGAGCCTATGGAGCAGTGCTTTCCAGCCTAGAGGAGGAGGAGGGCAGAGAGTAGCTTGTTAGAGTCATCTGGTGAGAAGCAGAATTTTTCGCATTAAAAACACACACCGCTCCTGTCGACTCTTTATGTTGGGTTTGAATAAGGTTGAAAACCATTTGTAATGAATATTGTATGAATTGCTAGAACAAAACAACAACTTACTTGCTGTTGGTTCTGAAGGCGCTGTGCTCATACAAACTACAAACAGGTTTGTTCCAGGTGATCCCAAACCCATCCTATTGCCCAGGTACACAAATAAATAACTGAGCTATCTGTCAAAATCTGACCCAAAGGAAACCATTTTAAAATAATTGACTATGATGGCTAATAGCATGACATGGGTCAAAAAAGTGTACTGGGCCAATCACATTGCTTCATCGTAAATTTTAAATAAGCCACATGGAGTTGCAGCTAAAAGGCGTCATGGTGTTGAGAGAGGTTGGGTTTGTTATGATGGGTATTCTGCAAGAAAAAAGTTATCAGAAAAACATAAACACAGAAAAATGAGGGTGGTGGGGAGTCTGGTTGACAGAGGATGAGAGAATAGACAGAGTGGGCGAGTCACACTGGCGGCAGGGTATTTACCGCAGACCCCATGACTCATCTCTGCCACTGATTTTGTTTTTCCCAGATCACACATTGCCCATAGTCATTTTACCAGTCTTTGGTACAAAAAATAAACAAAGAAATTTTCACACCTATTTTTATGTTGACTTCACAACATCACATTGTTATAAAAATGGTTTAATTCCAATTTAAATGTTATCTTTTTCCATTTAAGCCTGTTTATCCAGTTTTATTTGCACATAGTCACCATTTTTTCTCCGAACTATTTTTTTTACATAATTTCAAGTACTGTCCACTAAAGAGATTTAGACTTCATCTTGAGAGATTTATATATCTGTATGTTTCTACTCAAATCTCAGGGGGAAAATAGGAAAGAAAGCCTGTAAAACAAATGAACATTTCTGTTGATCAAATAACTTTTGTGAAGAAAGAAAACAAGGGTGATTTTGTTTTTGTAAACAGAATTTTGTATTTTTAAGAGTAGAGTAACTATGCTAATAAGAAAAGTACAGCAATCAACAATCCTTTTTTGCTGGAGAGGAAAAAGTAATAGAGAAGAATGTTTTACTTATATCACTTGTAGTGCCTTTCGCACTGTTTTGGATGGGTCCAAACTTGGTGATGAAGTAAAAGATACTCGACTTTTAAAATTTAGTGGGATCTAGAATGCGAACAGGCATTGGTAAAAACATGGTCAAAGCATTGGAATGGCAAGTCTCAGAAGAGGCCTGATGTTGTTACATGAAATGAGGCCAGTTTTGACTCAGAGCAACGGTTTGTACAACAGAACGACACACTACCGGGTCCTGCTCCAGCCTCACCGCCGTTCCTTTGTGTGCCCATTGTTGCCAGCCACTGTGCCAATCCATCTTATTGAGGGCTTTATTTAATTTATTTATGCATCTCTACTGAGTAGGATGCCCTGTGGCAGGATCTTGTCTTTCCTGATAACATAGCCAAAATACTTGAGACGAAGTCTGACCATCCCTGCCTCTAAAGAGCACTCTGGCTGTGCTTCTTCCAAGGCAGATTTGTTTGTCCAGTTAGCAGTCCACGGTACCTTCAATATTCTTCCCCAGCACCACAATTCCAATGTGCAGATTCTTCTTCAGTCTTCCTTATTCATTGTTCAACATTCACATGCCTATGAAGCAAATGAAGAAGATCATGGCATGGCGCTGGGGCACCTTATTCTTCAAAATAGCAGCCTTGCTTTTCACACTTTAAATAGAACTTGAGCTGCGTATTTACTCAATGCAATGTGGCATTTGATCTCTTGACTAAGCTGCCCTCAATGTTGATTATGGATCCAAGCAAGATGAAACCCCTGGCAACTTCAATGTTCTTTTATCATGATGTTGCCTATTGGACTAGATGTGAGGATTTCTGTTTCCTTGACACTGAGTTGTAATGCATAGTGTAGGCTGCAGTCCTTGAACTTCATTTTCAGTATGCAAGGTTGTATCATCTGAATATCATAGGTGTTAATAAGCCTTTCTCCAATCCTGATGCCATATTCTTCTCCATACAATCCAGGGTCCTTAATTATTTGCTCAGTTTACAGATTGAACAAGTGAGGTGAGAAGACCCAACTCTTGACACACACCTTTCTTGATTTCAAATCATGTCATATACAAAGGGATACCCCCTAAAACCAGAATTGGGCTGGCAGAGCTTTCTTAGTATGTGTTTTCCCCACTGGGCAAGCATTGAGCAACTCTCTCTGAGTTAGTGTATCCAGTGGTGTCACCTGGGGAGGTTCTCTATGGTCTCAGTGGATTTTTTTCATAAAACCAGTTTCTCTCAAACCTCATTTCTTGTGATGGTTGATTTAAGTGAACAGCTTGTGGCTGTGAAGATTTGTTTCCTGCTCGGGAAAAATGACACAGAAACTGTTGCGATGTTGAACACAGCTTACAGGATAGCACTATGGGAAAAACTCAAGCGTATGAGTGTTTTCCTTGTTTCAAAAAAAAGGTGAAATGTCTATTGATGACAAAACTCATTCTGGACATCCATTAACTTCCCAAACAGATTGAAACATTGACTTGTAGTGCATTTGGAGTTCATTCCACCACGTCAGACCGTTAGTCAAGTCAATCTTTCTATTTAGAGCAGTGGTTCTCAACCTTCCTAACGCCACGGCCCTTTGATATAGTTCCTCATTATTTTTGTTGCTACTTCATAACTGTAATTTTGCTACTCTTATGAATCGGGCGAACCCTGTGAAAGGGTCATTCGACCTCCAAATGGGTCGCAACCCACAGTTTGAGAACCTCCGATGTCGAGGTTCTATAAGGATAAATGTAATTACTTTGAAATGAAGGTTTATTTAGTGAAATTGAAAATATGACTGCCAGTTCTTTTTAATGGTACATTTTATTTGCCTTAACTACCGTATATACTTGAGTATAAGCTGACCTGATTAACAACTGAGGCACCTAATTTTACCACAAAAACTGCATAAAAAATGTGCTGAAAAATTTGGTTTATACACGAGTATATAACTAATTATTGTAACATGCATTTTGCCATTTACAGAATATTTGATTCTTGGTTATGGGACTACAGGCTCAATATTGGATGCAGTGCATACAAGAAAATAATTGTCTAGTTTTGGAGGGAGAAAATGTATTCTTGCTGACCATTAAAAACAAATGTCAGTCTGGGTGTCAAATTGTTCCTTGTTACTGATGAAAGCCATCTTTATTAATATTGTTATGTGAAGTGTATATGGATGTAATTTAAATAAAACCTTCCAACCTATTTTTTCTGGTTAACCTCCTGTTGAAAATTTCCTTTTTTTCCTCCAGATAAATTGAAACTGACTCTATAGTTGGACAAGATATTCATGTGATTCTTTTAGACCCTATTAAAATGTAGATTCTGATTCAGTGTACGTGAGATGGATGTTGAAATTATCAGCAGTGGGTTGAACTGGAATTCCCGATGTAAACACCCTGATTTAGACCTCCACCCGATTGTTAGTTTGCTGTGCTCTGATGGCTGCGTGTTGCAGTGATCCTAGAAGCTATGCCTCTGGTCTTTCAAGTACCAACTGGGTCATCCGCAGTGAATAGGTTTAGCAGCGCTTGTAGACTAAGACAGAGTAGGAAGAAAGGCCCGATACAAACATTAACCAATGAAGACCTTAGTGATATGAACTGATCATTTTAAGACTAGTTTGATTTGAACTGGTCGAGTTATGGAATAGAACAGCACTTCTGGTCAAGTAGAAGACCACTAGAGTATCTAAGGAACAATTTGGCTGTACTTCTTTGAATACTTATTTATTTGTTCTTCTCACAGTCCACAATACTTTCAGTATTCTTCTCCAACATATTAATTAAAATGCATCAATTCTTCCATCTCCCTTATTCATTGTCGAATTTTCACTTGCATATGAGGAAATTGAAAACACCAGGGCCTGGTCAGGCACACCTTAGTCTTCAAAGTGACCTGCTTGCTCTTCGACACCTTAAAGTAGTTTTGTGTGGCAGATTTGCCTAATGAAATACTTCACTAAATTTCCTGGTTACTAAACAGAAGGCAGCTATACCAAGATTATTGGACAGTCAGTAGGCTGACAATCATTGTCTTACCACATCAATGCCCCATATGCTATAGGAAGATATATATTATTCTAGCAAACCTGTGACTGACATTCTCAGTGAGTATTATTTTAAGTTTTCCCTGGCAGCCAACTCCCATTGTTTGTATAAGTAGCGTCCAGCCATGAAACGATTGATTCTGTACAAGCGAATAATTCAGGTCCTGCGATAGGGAGTTAGTCTACATTGGACCGATATCTCTATTTAAAAAAAATTAGGTACCAGGGGCTAATCAATGACAATATTAACAGAAGATCTTTTTGCCTCAAGGAGGTGATCAATAAGACTCTCTAACATAAATTGACAATGCGGTCTCTAAAGGGAGCCAAATGCAGATAAAAATCCATACATCCAGAAATAGATTTTGGGTTCATACGATATCCTATAGAGAACAATTAGTGCTTACATCATGGCCCTGCTTGATAGGGAACCGAGGATATATGAATGCTATATCAAAGTGTGGTGAAGAAATTAGATGGTGCTTTACTATCAGAAAAAAGATAACATCAGAAGTCTTAAAGGATTGTTTCCAAATAAGCAGCCATCTAAGTGAGATGTCAACTAAATCCACTTAGAAGTACACCAATATCAGTGACCACCAAAGGATTATAAACCATATCATCTGAAGCCAAAGGAGGTCAACAATATCAGAACCTAAATTGTGAGACATTAGTTTGCAGAAGGCTATGAGTGATGGGGGGCGCCCAAGATACGTTTGTGAGTTCTACATAGGAAATAAGTCTTCCTTGATTCCCTAGATCCATAATTGAGTGATGGGACGAAACTGGTTGCCAAACCAAGTGCATGGCAAGATGACTCTAGGGAGATCAAAATGATAACCTAACTTGAGCAGTGAAAACCTTGGCAGCTGATTTCCCCTCTGTTAAGCCTGATCTGGTTTTCATCATTTTCTGTAGTTTCTTTCTTTTTTTCATTACGGGGTTTATCTTCGATGTATTTTATCATTGAGGGTAAGCTCCTGTGATGAATGTTGGGCCTGATCTGGTTTTCAATATTTTCTGTGTTGTGTGTGCGTCTGTGTTTTTATACTGGGTTTTATTTTAGATGCAATTTGTCTTTGGGGGTAATTATCTTGAATTTTTGTTACATTTTTCTGTTGATCAGATCCAGGAATGATGAACCTATAGAGACAGCAGGCAGAATAAGGGTTTCTGGGAGTATGATTGAGGGTGATGGGAGAAGAGAGAGAGATGATGTCAGAGTTCAAGAAGGAAGCGAATGTTTTGAACCTGATTGTGGTAGCAGTTGTACAATATTGCGCCATGTGATTGAACTATGGGATGACAATATATTAGCCCCCAATAAAATGGTTTTTGGGGGGAAAACCAACAAAATAAAATTTTTGCAAACACTGATCTTTCCCCTGTTTATTGTGATGTTACCCATTGGTCCAGTTGTGAGTATTTTTGTTTTCTTTGCATTGAATTGCAACCTATACTAAAAAGCGACTGTCCTTCATCTTAATCAGCAAATTCTTCCTCCTCCTCACCTTCAGCAGGTAAGGTTGTATAATCTGCATATCACAGGTTCTTAGTATGCCTTCCTACAATCTTGATGCCAATTTCTTCTTTATATCATGCAGCTTCACAGATCTTTTGATCAGCATGCTATTGCATAAGTATAGTGAAGGATACAACCCTAACACACACCTTGTTTGATTTTAAACCAATGTGTACATCCATTCATGTTCCTATGGCTGCCTCTTAGTCCATGTACAGGCTTTGCATAAGCACTATGATATCAGTATTTTGGAATTCCCGTTATTCTCAATGTTACCCAGAGTTTGTTATGATGCACACAGCTTCATGACTCTGCATAGTCCATCAATAAAACACAAGTAAACATCTTTCTGGGATCTTCTGTCATTGTTAGTCTTGTTGCATGTCCTCTTCTGAATCCAGCTTGAAATTCTGCCTGGTACCTGTCAATATGCTGCATTGACTATTGTTGAATTATCTTTGGCAAAGTTTTACTTCCATGTGGTACTTATGGTTTTATTTGATAACTTCCATCTTCATTTTGGTCACCTTAAGCTCTTACTTTATCCTCTCTGCAGTTTTCTATAGCTGTATATGTTCAGGAGTTAGCTTTAGAGTCTATTCTGATATGGATTTTGATCTCTTTTTGCTTCCTGTCTTTTAAACACCTTTTGTTTTCTTCATGTATGAGCTTCATGTCAACCTACAGATGACAGATTTTCTCTCATTAGTTTTCTATGGAGCATATCTGTTCCACAGGTATTCTTGAAATTCAGATGGGATATACTCAAAGTTGTATTTTAGCGATGTCAATTTGTTTTCATTTTCTTTAGTTTCAACTTGAACTTGTGTGTGAGCAATTGGTGATCTGTTCCACAGTTGGCTCATGGCTTCACTTTGGCTGCTGATATTGCATTTCTCCAACTTCAAAATGTGGTCCCTTTGATCCCTGTGTACTCTACCTGTTGAGATCCATGTGTACAAGTCACAGTTTATGTTGTTGAACAAGGTATTTGCATTGCAGAATTTGTTAACTCAAGTCCATAGTAACCCTGTAGGATAGAGTAGAACTGCCCCTTTGGATTTCTGAGACTAAATCTCTATAGGAGTAAGACAACTTCATCTTTATCTTTCAGGGCTGCTGGTGTGTTTGAACCACTGACCTTGTGGTTTGAAGCTCAATGCATAGCCCACCATGCCTACAGAGATCCTTAAGGAGTCATTGTTCTTGCAAAATTCTGTTACTGTTTCTGTCAGCAGGGTCATAGTTCCCAATGACTGCCCCTTTTTCTTTGTTGCCAGCTTTTGCATTGCAATTGCCAATAACTGTGATGGCATCTTGATAGCATATTTGTTCAGTTTCATACTGAAGAAATTGGTACAGTTCTTCAATGTCTTCACCAGTAGCTTTAGTGTTAGTTTGTAAATTTGGATACAAGTTGTATTAACAGGACTTCCTGTAGATGTATAGATAATATTTTATCACGGACAACATTGTTCTTCAAGGGAGCGCTTCAAGTATTCTCTTTGATGATGAGTTTGACACTATCCCACTTCCCATAGCCAAATCACTACCTGATTCAAACTGATCAAAACCATTCCATTCAGCTCACGAATATGTAGGATATTGATCTCTGTGTGTTCCATTTCATTTTTGGTGACTTTCAACTTTACTAGATTCATACTCTGTTGTGGGGGAAGCCAGCCCCCCACAAATAATCATGGGTTCAGTAAGCACAGTTGTACTGTTGAGCTATATAAAGATTATAATAAAGTCATAGAGAAATGGGAGAGAGTAAAATAAAGAAGTCAGACACATTTCTTGGTAGCATGCTCACCTCCTGGATGGCCATGATCTCAACAGCCAGGTCCATGCACAGCGCGGGCAGAGAGGGCAGGAGGAAGATTTATTACTAACCAAGGCTTATATATCTTTTGGGGGTGTGCAAGCCCCCTAATTACAGGTAAAGACATATGTCACAGGAAAGGGTTGTACTATAGGTACTACAGTAATGAGGGAGACAATCTAGGGGATACGCACAATAGGAAGGGGAGTTATTGGGGGTACACATGTGACAAGATGGGCAGATCCTAGACTCATGATGGTGGGCTAACCTTGATTGCCCTTGAGCTGCAGACTCCAAGCTTTCAGGGGAAGCATTCCATTGTCCCTAACAGCAGGGAGTGAGCCCCACCTGTGGTGGGACCAGACAGTAGTCTGATGGCTGAATGCCTTCAGGGCGGATATCTCTTAAGCATCTGACCTCCCACCATGTGCCTGCAAACAGCCTCTAATGTCTGGCATATCTTTGGGGGAGACAAAGCTGGGGAGAAGTCTTTTTTATATCCCACACTCTGTACATTCTATGTTCTAGTTATTAATTGATATTTGTAGCTCCTTCTTATTTTGATGCTCTGTCTGTAAATGAAGTTTCCCAAAGCTTTCCTCTATCCACATTATTATGGTGGACTCTGCCTTGAGAAGGCAGCTCTTCCTTATCTTATTTTAAGGGCCTTCCAAGGTGAGGGGCTCAGCTTCTGGCACTTTAGCGAGCAGTGTTCTTAATCCCTCAGCAGTGGGAGCCTGGTCCCCTTCAGGTACGCAGCTAACAGTGTTCCCCTCGTTATAGTGGTCAGTGGCTAATACCTGATTTCTGCTTTGGGGTCTCTGTGTGGGAACGCTCGCTGAAATGCGTTTCCTTTGATGGCCCTGGCTGCATTTAAAGTACAGTGTCACAGCCACCGGTGAGTCGTCCATTATCTCAAACTGACACGCGAGGGGTGGGATCGCTCCTTCGGAGGAGCCTTATTCATTTCCTCGCTTACAGAGGCAAAGATGTTTCATAATGTGCACTGACCAGATGTGTCCAGTGAGAGGAGGTGCAAGAAGGTGGAGACCTTAAAGAAACAGATTTTAATTAGAGGGAATAGAGTTCGGAGGGGAGGGAGTCAGGGGCAGTGTCCGTATTTCTCCTTAATTCACATTAAGACTTCTATTGAGGAAGTGAGAATATGATGTGAACTTGAGGGTGGGACCCTCACAGGGGTAGGAGAGTTTCTGAAAAAATAAGTAGTGCTGGTCAGGCAAGTGAGTGAGTGAAAGAATGAACGATTGTTCTTATACCATTAACCCGTGCTGTTAACAAAAGTAATTAGGTTATGTGCACGAGTGATATTCTAAAATTATTAGTCTTTGGGAAATTGTCATTATTTTTTTGATCACCTATTAGAACACACTTACCAGAGATATTTCTTCTCAGAATTCAACGTCTACCCATCATGAAATTGCCAGTGTGGGAAACTGCTGAGACCACAATGAAGACATATCGTACAATCTCCACCCCTTGCCATTGTTAACACTATTTATTTTCCTTTTAAAGCTCCTTAAATCCAAGATGAAGCTAACTTTTAGCAGTTATTCTCTTTTATCGGATTAATAGTAGAAAGAAAGAAAATGTAACACATAAAATTAACACCTAAGCTATTTGATTACCTATCAGGGTGAAATATAAAAGATATAGCTTTGACTTTCAAAAGATTGTTTGGGGAATTCGTTCTGCTCAGACTTCCCTTTCTGCTTGTCTCCCACACGTTTTCTCATCAGTTTTCTTGCTAGGAGTGTATGCAGGGCAAGCAGCCCAGTTTTAGTAATTGTGCGTGTTTTGGCTTTTGCCTAATCAACACCAGGCACTCTGGTTTTTGCATATTGACATACATTGTAAATTACCCAGGGGTATCAGAGAGGAAAAAACTGCTCTACTAGGTTTGAACAATGTCAGGTTATGAATTATATCATTCGAAGCCGAAATACTCCAACCCAATCTCGCAAATTCCATTCTGAATTTGATATGATTATAGTATGCTTTTGTGATGCTGTGTATAAGGAGGCTTCAAAAAGTTTTTTGACAAAATGGAAGTGAAAAATAATATAAAATTTCCATGAACTTCTTGGATCACCTCATATGGACACCTACTAAAATTAAATTCCTGTGAAGGCAGTCACTGATTGGGTGGGGTGCAGACTCAAGGAGATTTAAAATAGAAGCTGAGTGTTACTGACGCGTTCCAAGTAATTTCCTAATTTGGAATTTCTTTTCTGAAGTAGGGTCACTTATTACACATTAATGGGTCAAATTTAAGTTTGATCGATATTCTTTTCAGAAACAACGTTCCACTCATTTTCTTTGCAAATGCTGGCACTAAAGTGTTGTTACAGAGATATTTGTATATTTTCTTTTAGATTATCAGTGATTTAGTTCATTGTAATCATGGACAGACACAATAGGAGAATACTTTTTACTTTTATGACCTGGAGACTTTCATAGGCAAACAGACAATCTTTACCCTAGATACTTGTGAAATTTTATTAAATTTTCACCATGTTATATTTTAGAGAGAAATGGTACTACACATGAATCATAAGTGGTCTGGGTGAGAGATAAATTTGTTGAAATAGTTTAACCAGGCAAGATGAGATTGTAAGTGGGATGAAGTAATTTTACAGAGAGGAAAATTGTCCTTCTTTCTGACTTGCTTGCATTGCTATACTACGGTTTTTCAAGTGGCACAATCTCTAGAGTTTTTGCTATTGATGTAGCTTATAATTTGTATGAACATGTTTAATAATATCTAGTGTATTTTAAAACCTTAATTATATATGCATCTATATATGAGTCATAATCAACTGACAGTAAGAAATGTATGTATGTATATATATTTATATCATATATATAATTTCTGACATCCTAATTTTATGTCACTGGAAATATATATGAAAATATGAATACTAGTTTCAAGTTCTTTTATAAAGTTCACATTTCAAAAATATTTATGGAAAGCTCACCAGATTCTTGTCTTTTGTTAGGCTTTGAGGTGCTAGCCCATATTTCCCTACTCACAGTTGACTGATTGGAAGTCTGATAGGAAACTAGAGACCGTTGTCAACTCTGCTGAAGCCAGCAGAGGGGATTATGGGAGGTTAAAGGTTAAATAAAAAACAAGGACAGAGTCCATCTAGGTCAGATAAATCCTTAGAGGCTTCAATTAATAAAAATAAAGATATTCAAGTTTTGAAAATTATGAAAATACCATTTGATTTAGAAATACATATTGGGTATGACTCAAGCAGAGTGGGAAATCAGAGTGACTGTAATTATAGTAAAACATTGAACCCATTTTTCCTTACAGGTTGGTAATGCCTACCTTTACCTACCAATTCCATGATAAGAAAGTGTATTACATTAAAACAAAGCATATAGAACTTATCAAAGAACATCAGTTTTTGAGGCTATTGTACGTTGTTTCTGTTGTGCTTTACAGCTACATCATAGGGTGCAGCGCTAGTTGGTAGCATGTTGCATCTCCATTTTAAAGGAAAATAAGTAGTGGGAGTGAGTGGAACAGTCTCTCTGATTATCATTTGTTCCATTTGGATGGAAAAAGGAAGTTCTCTTCTGATTTATGCCTTGAAATAATGTTTTATTTATTCCATCTGTTTATCACAGAGGAGACGGATAGCTTGGGGCTTGTTACCCAAAGGAATCACTTGTCCTGCTTTCCCCCAGTTTGGTCTCATCAAAATTCAAGAACACTGGTGCGACAGGAGTAGGGTGTGGAGGGGACAGACAAGGGAAACAGGAGGGAAAGAGGAGAGATGGAAGTGGGGCTGTAGAAAAGATAAATGGTTTTGCTGTCAGTGCAGTGGAATGAAAATGAAATCAGCGTAGGCCATGTCCATTTCCCCCATCATTCCAAACCCCAAACACTGCTTTAAATAAAACATATTTCTTTTATTTCCCATTTCTTGCTTGCTAACTTAAAGATAAATGACTTGCTTGCAAGTGCAGTGAAAAGGAAATAAAATCAGTAACAGGCAGTGCCCAAAAATGCCCCAGCTGCTTAACGGTCTGGCCTTGAGCAATACACAGTTTTTATGGAAAAGTTTTACTATTCGGCTGTTAAGGAAACAAAAGCAACTCTCCCCAACTCAGGCCCCTAATCCTCAAAAAATAAAAGCAAAGACAAAATAAAATCTAAACCTCAACAAATCCGAGCAATCCAGAACCCTGCATGTCGTGTACGTAGGGTGGTGACATTAAGGGTACGAGAGGAGGTGTCCAGCCTGGAGCTGCGTGAGCACCATTCTGAGGCCACTGGTGCTCGCCCCTGTGATGGGCTAGCTGATGGTCATGCGCCTACAGCCAGAGGTCAGGTGCTGTAATTAGACCCAGGGGTGTTCCTAGGCAGGCAATTGGATATCGTTTGTGAGCAGCAGTTTGGAGCAGCCTCAAAGGTTGGTAATTAGGCAGCGAGGTAACTGAATCAACTAGAGAGTTACTGATATACAGGCCAGGACATGTGTTCAGAAGTAGAGTGAAAGCACTTTTAGATTAAATATATCTTAATAAAAATAATAGGAACCATTTAGCTAGTATCTCTTTGCTTGTCACTAAGCGAAGCGGTTTACACATATGATCTAATTCTTACAACTTGGTGATTTTCTGGGGCAGTATTTAGTGTGTAGTAGATTTATCTGGAGGGCTTTTCCCAACATAGATTCTTTGGTTCCACTCCCAGGGCTTTTAATTCAGAAAGTCTGGGATGGGGCCTGGGGGGTTGCCTTTTTAGATGGTTCCCAGGTGATGCTGCCACTGCATCTCTCAGGAGTGTATGTGGAGAACCATTGCCTACATAAACTTGTCTGTGGTTGTCGTAGCCAGGTTAACATTTGAGGAGTTTATATGCAGCATGTATTCTGTAGGCAGCTCGCATGTATTTTATCTCATTTACTATTTATAATGGCTTTGTGAGGTATCATGTGCTCCTTTCAACAGAGCCTCTTGGCTTTACAGAAGCTATAGGACTTGGCCAAAGCTATCGATCTAATAAGTAGGAAGCCGATTGATCTTTAAGTGCTGGTCTCTAAAACCCTTGTTGTAAGTACCACACCTCAGAATTTTGAGTGTCTTTTAAAATAAAAAAGAAAATACTTAAAAGAGTTCACCTGCCCGTATAGCCCACGCAAGGAATGAAAAACGCTCGGATGGTTACATTTCTTTACTCTGCATGGACAGTGCAAATACAAGACATTGAACTCGCAGGGAACTTTTTACACCAATAGAGCGCATTTCATGACTTTGCTCCTAAATAGACTAAATGTCTCTGATCTGAGATGCTTCCCATGCATTTTGCTCTCTTAGAGTGCCCTCAAAGACTGATGAGGTACACATTTCCTGAGGGGCAGAATAATGTCTGGTATGACTGAAGAAACTGGGCAAGACTTTATGGAGGAGGTAGGACTTGAGCGAGTGTAAGTGGGAAAGGGAGCAGGTGTGAAATGCTCGAGAGATGAACGGGCAGTTCAATAGATAAGTGCGGTGAGAAACATGGCCCCAGCTAAGGGAATGGTGTAGAACAATGCAAGGGGATAGGGATGCGGAGTTAAATGTGGGTGACCTTGATGGCCAGCATGGGAAATTGGATGCAGAAATGATTTGATCAACCCTCAAGTTTCAATCTGTATGCTGAGCACATAAGTTGAGAACCTGGACTCTAAGAAGAAAAACTTGCCATCAGGATTGGAGGAAGACTCATGAACAACTCTTGATATGCAGATGACGCAACATTGCTTGCTGAGAGCGAAGAGGACTTGAAAATGTTCACTGGTAAAGGAAGACAACGCCCTGCAGTAGACTGATGGTTGCCGGGGGCAAGGGAAGGGGCTGTGGGATGGAATAGGGAGTCAACAACAATGGGAACGAGAAGGAAGGAAAGGTTCCAAAATTGACTGTTGTCAGGACTGCACAAACCTTCACGTGGCTGAGTTATTGAACTGTACGTTAATTATAATGAAATGAAATTATAAAAAAGAAAGACAAAAATACTCACAAACAGGAAAAATCATAAGTAGAGAAAAGAGAGAAGTTGTCAAGGATTTCATTTTACTTGGATACACAATTAATATTCATGGAAGCAACAATCAAGAAATCTAATGACATATTGCTTGCATTGGTGAATCTGCACACGACCACTTTAAAGTTTCATTTTGAGGTCTAAGGCGTGACTTTGCGGTCTAAGCGATGGTCATTTCAGGTGGGTCCCATGCATGTGAAAGCTGAATGATGAGGACAGAAGATTGATGCCTTTGACTTTTGATATTGCTGAAGAATATTGAGAGTACCATGGACGGCCAGAAGAACGTACACGTTTGTCCTGGAAGAAGAGTAGCCATAATCCTCCTTAGGCCTTCATCTCATGGACGTTGGGCATGTTATCAGAAGAGACCAGTCCCCGGAAAAGGGCATCGTTTTTGTAAAACAGTGAGTCAGTGGCAAAGAGGACGACCCGAACAAGGTGGATTTACACAGTGACTGCATCAATGGGCTCAAACAGCAAACACGCGACGATGGAGCAAGACTGGGCAGTGTTCCGTTCTGTTGGGTGTAGAGTTGCCTCAGCAGCGTCTAGCAGCAGCACACACAGGAAAGAGCCCTGGTGGTGTAGTGGTTAAGTGCTCACTGTTAACCAAAGGTCACAGACTGAACCCACCATGTGGTCTGCAGGTAAAAAGACTTGATCTGTTCCTGGAGATGTTCGGTTCAAGGAAGTAATGACCGTAGTCAAAGGCTTTACTTTCTTCACAGCCTCATTTGTTTCTGTTTACTTTGCTAGTTCTAGGGGAGCACGTCAATTATCTTTTTTTCCTTTAAATAATTTGCTTTATCTGTTTTTAATTTTTTTTGAACAGTTTTATTGGCATATAATGCACATATCATACCCTTCAGTAATTCAGCCATCTTAAGAGGAGTTGTACAATCCTCATCACCGTTTTAAAATATTTTCTTTTTTGTTGTACTCATTGTCATTAGCTTCCCATTTGCCCCAGCCTCTCCAGCCGTACCCTCAAGAAACTATTAATACTGTGTCTATAGATTTGTATATCCTAGATTTCATATGCAGAAAAACATACAAAACAACACCGCCAAAGCTAACAACAATAACAAAGGAAAACAGAGAAAAACTTCAGTTGAAAAGGGGATAGAAAATAGAACTAGAACACAAAGGAGCTCAAATGATAAGGTGTTTTAAATGACCATTTTAAGTGAGCTTCATCTGCGCTGACCTATTTCCCATTGCACTCTGGATGAGAATAAGGCTGTTCACAGCCCTGATCTGTGCTCTGAGAGGATTCACTGGCAGCTCTGTCCATGAATATTGTCTCTTCACTTAAAAAAAAAACAAACTGAAAAAACTGGACAATGTGTCAAAAGGGTAATCAAATGATAAGATATTACATTTTAACCTAAATATACCCACCATAATCAACCTTACGATGCTCTTTGTCGGATAACAAGTCTATTCATATCCCTCGACTATGGTCAGAGGGGACTCAGGAGAAGCTTATTCCACACGTGGGCTCTGCAAGTGGATTTGGACTTCTACTCTCAGCACAGCCTTCTGCAAACCAGGCAGGTGTTCAGAACTTGGCTCTGAGAACAGGAGGGGAGGGAACACCTTTAGAAAGATTTGAGTTTTATTGCTTACCATTTTTTTGAATCACACAGCCTGGTTTGCTTCTTCTATGTGGACTTCGTTGGCCACTTACTTACATGGCTGCTTGTTTGAAGACAAGCCTTTAAGACTCCAGATGTGAGTCTTTCTGATTGCCAGACACTATCTAGTTTTTTCGTTTTTACCACACTTTGCTCTTACTTCCTTATCTTCAGTGATCTCTTCATGTGGATGAGCATCCAGCGGGGCCATGTCATAAAAGCTAATTGTTCTTAGATCCGGGCTGGCATTAAGTGCAAGCTCCAGATCCATTTATGTCTCTATGGTTAATACATGTCACTGGTTCACCTTAGAGACATCGTTATCATTTTATGATACAGAACAGGGGCATCAGACAAATCTATTAATAGTGTCATTCATTTGTTCACTAGAATCAAAAACACCATCGAGCAAAGGAAATTACTCAAGTATAGGCTAGCTAAGACCAACAGTACATAAATTGTTGATTTGCACATGTTGAACTCTTAAGTGACTGGACACTACATACTCAATGGAGGTTGGCACCAGGGTAAATTTTCAATAATATTCATTCCTCACAGCATAACCAGGGCTACCAGATTAATGCATGTCATAATCATGAAAAGAGGACATTAAAATAGTAAGTATGCGGTAGTCTTGGACCACCGTTAATTACACACCTTCCTTTTTTATCTCTTCCTCAGCACCTACTTCAGAGCAAAGCACTTTAGTTGAACTCTGAGCAGAATGAAGATTATTGGAATCACGGATACACCTAATACAAATTACATCAGAAACTGTAGATTGTCTGAATATTTACCAAATATATTGGTGCTGTGCTGAACCTGGCGGCACATTGGTGGCGCTTATAGTTCAAGCCATGCAGTTGCTCCACAGGAGAAAGACGAAGCAGTCTGTTTCTGTAAATCTTTCCACCTTGGAAACCCCGTGGAGCAACTGTCCTCCATCACTGTTAGTCCGAATCAATAGCCCCAGGTTGAGTTTTGCTCTGTGTTTATCAGAAAGAAAGTTTTAGCAGATAGAAAGTTATCTGAATGAGAGAATGTTAAATCATAGGAATTTGAATTAGAAGAGAATGAATCAAAGATGATTACACATTGGGATGCTAACCACAAGGGCTGCAGGTCCACAGGAGAAAGCTGAAAGTTACTATTCCCGTGAAGGCTTCAGTCCTAGAAACTCCCAGGGACAGGGACAGCTCCACCCTGTCCTAGAATGCCATTATGTGTTGGAGTCGACTCAGTGGCAGTGAATGAGAATCAGAGTGAACATAATTCAGATCCACTTAGGAAACAAGGCAATTTGGAAAGTCTCTGGAATTTGTGACATTAAGAAGGTTAAAACAGTAGTGTGGTACTAAAGCATTCTTGCTCTAGGCATTAAAAGCAGAAGGATATAGATTGAAGGGCCCAGGTAATGGGGAAATTCACAAGCATTAATTATTAGCTCCGTTTGTGTCCTTAGTGAACCATGTCTGACCCTCTTGTCCATGTAGCCTAAATATACTTCAAGTGATGGGAAATAGGGATAAAAATATCTTCATACCATTTTTTAGGGTCAGTGATTTTGCACTGAGGTATAGATGAAATGTATCTTGTTCATTGTTTATTTACATCATATTTTGAATAGACAATATTGGAAAAATTTTCCTTTAGGAACAGGTTTTTTTATAAATAAAAAAAATGAAAATATTGCATTGGATAATTCAAACACAAGTGTTGATGCACATAGAGAAATAGTGTTTTATGGTTCAGTTGTTTGGAGACTAAAGTCAACCTTTGATTTTTTTTATCTAGTGGAATGGGTACAATTCTGGGTTTACAGAGGCCTCTGGGCGGTTTTCCTAATTATTTTCTCTTCTTCTAATCTTTGTAAAGGAGAAGGAGAACTGAGGTCGTTCGCTCCGCCTCTCCAGCGTGGATTGTATCTCAAGGGGTCTGGTATAAAATAATCACATTCCGATGCTCACAGAGAGCAGAAATCTCTGTAACGTTTGTTGTTCAGCAAATCATTTGTCATCCTGATTGCCTCAGTCGGCACTTTGCTCATTTGTAGATTTTTCCTTTCTTGCCAGAATTTTGCCTTAGTAAAAATGACTTAGGGTGTAGTTATAAGGTTCACTCTGATTCTTCATGATAGAACAGGTACAAGAACTGTGTATTTCCAAATCCACTCCCACTCAGATTCTGTTATTGTGACTATGTGTTGCTTAGAGCTTGCCAGTCATAGAGTGTTGACTTTATATTCTGCCGAGGACGACATCTGTGCTCTGGCAAGAAAGTTTAGGGAACATTAAGACTGCACAGCCCTAAATGACATTTTATATTTACTTTATGAGGAATTAATTTTTTGGACTACAGATATGAAATCCAGATAAACTGATGAGCACATATACATATGAAATGATTCTGGCATCTAGAGATATTTTATTTCAGCGCCTTTTTTGTTGGTATTTTGAAGTCTTTTGTGAAAAATTGCAAAATTTTGAAAGTATAATAACTTTTGGGGTTTCATGATAACAGCACCTATGTAACCATTATCTATAGTTCGGCTTTTAGAAAATTAAAACTGTTCATTGAATTGAGTTAAGAAGCATAAAAGCAGAGCGAGTGCAAAGAGAATGAGGAGGAAGAAGCAGTGCGCGCGTGCCCCTGTTCATTCCCCAGAAACCGGCTCAGTGCAACCACCCACCCACCGCCCTTGAGTCGCTCTGACTCAATCTTATGTAGGTTTTCTGAGGCTGTCAATCTTTATAGAAACGGTCTCAACTTTCTCCTGTGGAGATCTGGTGGGTTTGAACTGCCAACCTTGTTGGTGGCAGGCTAACTCTAATGTGACCCTGTTCAACGAACAGTGAATAAATACAGCATGGATGGAAGCCCCAGAATTCTGGGCTGCAGCTAAGAACCTGGGAGTTGGGGTGACTCCAGCAGCAGGGACGATGAGGACCAGCGATGGCAAAGCAGCCGAGAGAACCTTCCCACTAACGTTGTATGACTCCTTCTTCACAGCCATTTTGAGCTGGGATTGGGCAGTCCTCCAGAGAAGGGACATCAAAGAGAAACTCACCTGAATAAGCTGTCACCTGGTATGTTAAAGCAGTGTGGCTTGGTGATAGGAATTCATAGGCCTTGAACCTGAGAGGGGTTAACAGGAGGCTGTGCCGCTACGAGAGAACACTTGAATCTTGCTGAGGTTCGAGACAAATGGACAGCAGGACAGGGAGGAACTGCAAGCAGCAGGGTCGGGGGAAGAGTCCACACCGTTACTGACACAGAGAGAAGGAGCCTGTAAAGGGGTACTCGGAGGGTAAAGGGGCACCCATGAGGGAAAGAAAGAGCCCTCTAGTCTTTGCCCTGGAAAGTCAAGCCCTGTTGCTTACATCACAGTCCAGGCAGCTAAATATTCCCGCCATTTCCATATATACCTGTTGTCTTTCTGAATTCAAGCATCCGGAACTGAATCAGCACTGAATAATGACTTCTTTCAGGAAAAGATAGCTAGTCCATGGCTGCTCTCTTGATTCGGATACACAGGGACCTGTGGACAGAGTGCAGCACCCCGCTGGTTTCCAAGGCAGGGGTCTTTCCCCACGCAGAGGCTGTTGAGTGTGGACCCGAGTCTTTTGATTGGCACCTGGTTATTTGACCTTGGTGCTACCAGGTCAGTCAATCAGAGACAGTTCCCACCGAAAACTAGAGTATGACATTTAAAGTTAAAAAAGAAATAGGAAAATGACCAAGGTTTAACTAAAAATAGTAAAGCACGCAGAATTACAAGAGAAGGATCAATCAAAAGAAAAGCATGGAGGAGAGAGATTTTATCCTATGAGGTCAGACTACTGCCAAGAATCAATCATTTTCAGACTGTGGTGCTAAATGTGTTTGGAGGAAGCAAAAGTCACAGAAAACAATGGAAGGAGTGTATTGGAAAGTGGATTATTAAAGATACAATTAGGTTAAAAATGTATCACCTTACCACTTGATCTCTCTTTTGAGCCTTTTAAAATTAGAACAAATTTAAACTAAACTAAGTACAACAAGGTTTTTTAATATTTCGACTGAGATAGAAATATATCAAGTAAGTAATTGGATGAATGGTTTCCTCATGGCACAGTGGGGGAGGTTGTAGGGAAATGGCGAGCTAATGACAATGGATACACGAGGTAAATGTTCTGAAATTGATTGTGGTGATGATTGTATTACTTTTAAAAAATATGATTGAATTATTGTATTATATGTGAATTATATGCTAGTAAAATGGTTAAAAAAGAAAATGGAGGAACAAAATGAGAGATTCAACAAGGAAACTGAAACTTAAAAAAGAAAGAAAATTGGAAAACAAGGCAAAGTAGTAATATAATAGGAGAGAGACCATAGTAGAGGTCAACAGACAAACTGTAGAATGAGTGAATTAAAAGACAAAATAACAAGCCTCAAGAACAAGAAACAAAAGAAAAGGTAATATTTGATTTAATTAGGAATCAGTCTAATATAGACATTCCAGAACTCTATAGTAATAGTAAAGACATAGATATTATTTTTCAAGCGATAACCATAGAGATGATCAGAACTGAACAGAGAAACAAATACGAGAAGCTACATGAGCAGAACTTTGAGCAGGAATCAGAGGAGGGATGACATTGATGTTGCTGGATCTTAGATGAAAGAAAACATCCTTACCAGTAGTTTACTTGTGTTTTATTGATGTGAGAATGGCGAGACTTAGTTTTGTGTACTCTGAACATGTCACCAGTAGAGACTGGTTCCTGAAAAAGCACAATGTGATAGTTAGGGTTTTTTTTTTTTGTTTGTACCTGGCTCCTGTAAGAAGATGTGGGTGGAGGATAGCCTGCCAGCCAGGTTGCAACTTGATGACCTCCTTAGGAGGTGCGATGAAATAAATGGCTGCCTGGAGACCGGGCGCCTCTTTCTCTATCCTTTCACCTTCCTGCTGGTGAGTCACTATGAGAACTCTCGGATCCACGGCCATTGGAACCACGAGACTTTGCACCCACCGGCCTGTGATCTTCTTGCATTCTGCATCATGGCATGTGACTGCATGAGTCCAATGAGGGACTTACGGACTCGTGTCGGCACAGTGAAAAAGCAGAAGGCCCTCACAGAGATTAACTGACACAGTGACTGCAACAATGACCTTGAAAAGAACAATTGTGAGGACAGTGGAAGACCAGGCAGTGTGTCCTTCTGTTGTACACAGGTCACTCTGAGTGGAATTTACACCACAGCCAACAACAACAACCAACAGCCACAACCGCCCAACTACCCAACCACAACCAGTCACCCCGCCCAAACCAACTGCAACCAAACACAATCCATGGATGTCAACCAAAAGAGACAAAGATTAACTCCCAGCCGTCTTCTAATAAAACTCTTCAAAACCAAAGCAAAAGAATTCGGAAAGCAGCAAGAGACAAAGATCAGTGTAACTTACTGAGAAGCATTCATAGAATCAGTGTACATACCCCCCAGCAATTTTAGACAATGGAACAAAATGTATAAATTTTTAAACAAAAATGATCTCTAACTAAGAATCCTCTACCCAGAAAGATGTCACTTAAAAACAAGTGTGGAAAATCAAGATATTTTCCGCAACCAAATGCTCTGGGAATTCGCCACTACCAGGCCAACGCTGCAAGTATGAAGAGAATGCACCAAGGGAACAGCAAGGCCATCACATAATTGCCTGGATTTATGCACTGCAAGAGGCAACATGAAACAAACTTCTAACTAGGATCACAATACTTTGTTCCATGTAGAATGGGAGAGAAATGGGGAGCAGAATGCCTAGACTTTCTTTGTTTGGCTGGCAAGCAGAAGATGGAAACCAAAATAAGAGAGTCAAGTGTTGTCTGTGGGTCACTGGAAGAAATAACTGCCTTCAGCACACAAGAAGGTGCCCTGGTGGCATAAGGGTAATCCATTTGTTGCTAACTACCAGGTCAGCAGTTTGAAACCAACAGCCACTCTGTAAGCGAAAGAAGGGGCTTCCTTCTCCCATAAAGAGTTAGGGTCTGTGAAATGCACAGTGACAGTTCTACCCTGTCCTTGTAGGGTCACTGTGAGCTGGAATAGACTCAATAGCAGTGAGTTTGGTTTGGGGTTTGGTATTATGCAGACCAATTCCAACATTGTGGCAACCGGTTTTGCAGACTCACCCCCCAACCCCCAGATTATACACAATCTGAGTACAGGGTTAATATGGTAATCATGGAGGTTTACCCCATCATACCTTATATGTTAGGAATTGAAGACAAACATTAGAATGAGATTATTAAAAAAATTTTTTTTTAGTAAAACCCTTCCGCGGACCCATGGTGGCAATTTATTATGCTCTGTTTTATGTCAGTGGTAGCCATTTTTTAAACCAAAAATTGGTGATCATTATTTAATGAGTGGGCAGAATATTTGAAATCCAAGCTCCCTTGAAAAACTTAAGGCAGATATACGATGACCACATCTTTACTTATTTTGAGGAATAGGCTTATGAACTATTATTTAAAGAATAATAACAGTGAGCAAGTGGAATAATACATTTAACTCATTTTTCCCTAGAAGACAGAAAATTTGCAAATTCAGTGTTTTTTTAGAGACATAAGCACATTTAGAGCAATCAGAAATGAAAGTAACTATAAAGGATGGAGGGTGGGGAGAGCATTTATGGTGAGGTTGGAGTTGCCATTGATTTTAGATGCCAATAAAAGGGGAGAGAGCGTGACACATGTTAAGAGCTCACATTTGTTATACCTTCTACAACCCCAGAGACAGGTTTTATTGTGCCCATTTCCCCATGGGAAACATTCGTTCAGAGATGTTACCTGATTTGAAAGCCCGTGCTGTTCTGCTCCATACTGTCTTCTGTTCAGTCACTGTAAAATCCCAGGCCAACCAACGTCAATCAGGATCTAATTGAATCCCTCTTATTCCTCAACTTAGTCATATTAACTATCTGTGAATGGAAATGTCACGAGAATTTCTTGAGCGTCCTTTCAAGATCTTTAATAACATCATTTTTCAGAACTGAATGAAGAGTTTTCTTCTCTGGGAAACTGCACTTCCTCAGGCTTAGTTAGTGACCTATAATATGTTGTTGCTGTGCTTGTTATGTGCTACTGAGTCAATTGTGACCCACAAGGACCTCACGGGACCCCGTAAAGCTGTCCATACAGCGTTGTCTGTCGTCTTTATAGAGCAAATGGCCTGGTAGTTCTTTTGTGGAGCAATGGGGTGGGTTCAAACTACCGCCCTTTCAGTTAGCAACCAAACCCCTCACTCTTTTCATTACTAGGGCGAATTCTATTATTTGTTGCCGTGTCGTTAGATTAGTTTTATCTCTCTGTGCCTGTCTCTCCCACAAAACTCTCAACTCCTCCGATGCTTACTATTAAAGAGTGGCCCATAACACGGCAGCCTCAGGATCATTTAGGAGCACTAAGAAAAACAGACTCTCAAAGTCTTTCCCGGATCTGTTGTTGGTATTGTGGGTTGCCAATTTAATGGAGCACAGAGCAACCTATGTACAACAGGTGAAACGCAGTCCAGTTCTGGGTTACCCTGAAACACTGTTATCTTGGAACCCACTGTGTAGACTTCTGTGAGAATCGGTCTGTGTTGACCAGGGACCGGACCTTCTGGATCACATGTCCAGAGTACGCGAGACAAAGCCTTTTCATCCTTGCATCTAAAGAGCATTCTGCCTGTACTTCTTCTGAGGCAAACTTGTTTTTGTTCTGGAAGTCCATGGTTCTTTCAGTATCCTTCACCAACACCATGATTTATAGGCATCAATTCTTATTTATTGCTCGGTTTTTACATACACGAGCTAATGGAAAAGAATATGGCTTGCGTCAGGCACACCTTAGTCCTCAAAGTTAGCTCTTTAGCACTTTAAAGAACTCTTTTTGCAAAAGATTGCCCCAATGTAATAGATCATTTGATTTTTTGATTGATGCTCCGATGGACATTGATTATCGGTACAAATAAAATGAAAGCCTTGAGAACATGAATCTTTTCTCAGTTTATCATGATGTTGACTTGGGTCCATTGTTTTCTTCACATGGATTTGCAGTCTGCTGAAGGCTACACTCTGATCTTCATTAGGAAGTGTTCCAAGTCCTCTTCACTTTCAGCAAGCAAGCTTATCTCATTTATATATTGCAGGTTGTCAATCTACTTCCAGTCCTGACGCCATATTCTTTAAAACATCCAGAATCTCAGATTACTTGCTCAGGACACAGATGGAATAGACACAACCCAGACACATTTCCCTTCTGCTCTAAACCTCACAGCATTCCGTTGTTCTGTTCTAACAGTTGCCTTGTGGTCTCTGACAGCTTCTGCATGCCTTCAGTGAAGTGTTCTGCAGTGGTCATTGTTTGCAGTGTTCTCCATAATTTGTTAGGATGCTCACAGTCAAATGCTTCTGTGTAGTCAATAAAATACAGGTAAATAAGCTTCTGGTCTTCTCTGCTTCTTGCCAGGATCCCCCGACTCCCCCAATGGCGTCTCTAATTCAGCATCGTCTTTGGGACGCAGCTTGAGCTTTGGCAGCTTTCTGTCCACTCACTGCTGCAGCCATGGTTGAATTATCTTCAGTAAAGCTTTAACTGCATGTGATACTCGAAGGGGCACTGAATGATTTAATGTGGTTCTTCTGGCCAAAGTCTCTAACTCCCATAAACAACCTTTCCATGCATGGGTCTGGTAAGAAGGTGGGGATAATACTGATCAGATTCACTTGTGAGTCATTGAAAACAGGATTCCTGGGAGTGCCATCCTACTGTGTATCACCTGAGAAGGAAGAGTAGGGATGTCCTTATCAGCAGGACGCAAGAGTGGACCAGAGATGACTGCATAGGGTCCTTCTGGATCCAGATGACAGTTATCGCAGCAGAGGGGCAGCTGTCACACCAGGAGCTAGAGCATGAGAGGGGAGGGCTGGGTTTCCGAGCTGAGATTAGGGCTGTTGTTCAGGAGGCAGACTTCTCCAGTGGGGCACCTCTGGGTTCTTAAAAGAGCTGGGTTGCTGATCCATAGAGCTTGAGCTGACTGCCTTTGGATTGAGGGTTACAGCAAAAGGGTACGCCAATTTGGCCGTATTAACAGACCTGTGACTTTGTCACACACATGTCCTGGTTAGCAACTACCCTGAGCACCTCTTATGGGCATTACAATTTGTTAACTTCTTTAATAAATCATTTAATCGTGGATTTGGTCTCTGAGTTGCTGTGTAGCCACTTCAATGGATATTGGAATCTAGAGAAGTAAAATAGAGAACGCTAAGACAATTCAATATTAAAGATATTGTTTGATAATGTAGGTACAAGGGGGCTTTAAAAAGTTAGTGGAAATTCATTTTCCTAATCTCTTTTCTTTTTCACAAACTTTTGAAAAGCCTGGTATTCAATTGGCTCACCTTTCTTTGGAATGGGAACAAATAGGCATCTTTTCAGGCTGTAGTCTGGTTACTATCTTCCAAACAGATAGCCATCTTCTAAACAGATGTGTGAGTGTGTCCAGGGTTGGAGCCATTTATTGAAACTTCTGAATGGGTGTGTCATTAGTTTCTTAGTGCTGTCAGTTCTTGATTATATTTTTGTTGTTCAGTATCTGGTCTATGATGTTGGTGTGATATTGCCAGGTCATCTTTGATTTATTACAACACTATATGTAGCAGAACACTATCTGGTCTTGCACCATCTCCATAATTGTCATGGATGAGCCCATTGTAACAGCCATTCTGGCAAGCCATCTTTTGTAGGGTTTCCCTCTTGTTTTGCCGAATCTTTCAATATTATGACTGAACCCTTTCCTTTTCAGTTCTTTCAACTTGAAAAATATTGGGTATGTTTTTCCTTCTTAGTTGTTTATTTCCAGGTGTTTGAATTTTTCATGATAACAACCTCTAGGTTTTGAAACCTTCTGTGTAACTCTTTTGATTCAGCATCTCTCTATTGGCTTTAGCTACCATTCTGTGCCCCAAAGCACATTTCCGGGTCCCCTCTGTTTTTAATTTTTAAAAATTTTTCTGACTTTGCCTTTTTAATGTATGGTATCCTTGATATGATCCCACAACTCATCTGGTCTAATGTGTCCTATCTATTTTTGAGATGGCCTTTTAAATCCACGCTCTATTTTGGCTTTCATGGATTTCTTTTTTCAGCTTCAACTTGAACTTGCATATGAGCCATTGATGATCTCTTTTCATGGCTGTTCCTTGACGTTGTTTTGTCTAATGAAATTGAACTTTTTCCATCTTGTCTTTACACAGATAAAGTTGATTGATTCTTGTGTATTCTAACCAACCATTTCCACGTGTGTAGTTTATTCTGTTTAAAAAAGGCATTTCAATGAATAGGTAATTGGTCTTGAAATGTTTTATCAAACAATATTCAGCATTTTTTCTATGACCAAAGTCATATTTTTAAACTGATTTTTCTTTGTTCTCAACTTTCACATCTAATCCCCTCAGACCTACTTAGAATTGCACTTTAATGAAATCTCTAGATGTTTTACCTATACTTTACAGGTTGCTAAATGCCATGTTATTACATGGTGAGCACTCATTTGAGCAAATAGAATATATATACATATATGCATATATATACATACATACATACATGCAGTAGACCCACTGTTACTGTGTTTCTTCCTTTGGATAGTTGTGGGCAGTGCTATTCTAAAACGTTGGTCACCTGGAGCTCAGTGCACATTAAGTCCTTACTTTCCTTCCCCCCCCTCTGAGCCTGAGGACCACTGATATACATTCTACGCTGTACATTTGCCTACTTTATTGCTTATTTAGGTGGGATTGTGCAACACCTGTCATTTTCTCTCTGGGTTATTTCACTTTGCAGAATGCTTTCTAAGTTCATCTATTGTAGTATGTGTATGTTAACTTCATTTATGTGTATGGAGTAAGTAATATTCCATCGTATGTGTGTACCTTCTTTGGGTGAGACACATAGTTGTCAGTTAATAATTACAAGGCTGGCTGTCTGAAATTATCAAGAAACTCTGCAGAAGAAAACCCTGCCAGTCTATTTCTGTAAAATTTCAGCCATGGAAAACTCTATGGAACAAACTTCCCCTCTGACATCCACGGGGTCCCCATGAGCCAGCGTAGATGACAGCAGATTTCATAGGTATGCACAGACATTTTGCTTATCCATTCATTTGTTGACAGGCATTTTGGTAGTTTCGAGTTTTTACTATTATGAACTAATGCTACAATGAACATTGGTATATAAGTATCAGTGTCCTGCTTTTAATTTTTTGAACATATGCCTAGGAGTGGAATTGCTGTCTTATGTGGTCATTGCATTTTTTAAAATACTTTTATTGGGGACTCTTACATCCCTTATCACGATCCGTACATTCATCCAGTGTGCCAAGCACATTTGCACATATGCCGCCACCATCATTCTCAAGGCATTCTATTCCCAATTGAACCCCTGATATCAGCTCCCCATTTCTTCCCCTACCTCCCCTCCGCACCCACCCTCACAAACCCTTGATAAGTTATAGATTATTATTTCCATATCTTACCTTGTCCCCCGTCATTCCTCACCCACTTTTCCATTATTTGTCCCCCTTGGAGGGGGTTCTTGTTGATCATTGTGATTGATTCCCCCTTTCTTCCCCCACTATCCCCTAATCCTCCTGGTATCGCCACTCTCATTGTTGTCCCTGAGGGTTTATCTATCCTGGATTCCCTGTGTTTGGGGCTTTTATCTATAGCAGTTGGCATGCTCTGGTCTAATCCAATTTGTAAGGTAGAATTGAGGTCATGATAGTGGGGTGAAGGAAACACCAAAGAACTAGAGAAAAGTTGTGTGTTTCATTGGTGCCACACTGCACCCTGACTGACTCATCTCTTCCCTATGACCCCTCATTTTTAACTTTTTGAGAAGCCACAAATCCAATTTCTTTTTCTTGTGTTTAGGAGGGTTGGACACTGGCTCCCTGGGGTGGTTAGAGGCATGCTTCAGAAGTGTTGATTGGCAGAGGTCTAATCCCTCCACTGCTGGGGGGTCTGAGCTGTATGGTCTGTGGGACAAAGGAGAGTCCTTCTTCTTATGCAGGGCCGAGTAACTATAGCCACATGTTAACTCTTCTGCCCCAATGTGTCCTGGGCAGGAGCAACCAACTCTCAACACAAAGCTGTTTTGATGCCAAGAAGTGGGAATAGAGAAGTAAATCTAAAACTTCATTTTTAGAGCTCCTTCAGAGATGACGAATATTTCCTCTCCTTAATTATTTATGGTGTTACCTTGGTGGTATTTATAGAGTGTGATCAGCTTCCCTCCTTGATGCTCATTCTGGAGACTGTGTAAATTTAGTTTCCCCGAGTGTGTCTCATATGTCTTTTCCATGGAGCCAAGACTGACATGCATTCTATCTCCCTTTACTGACGCTGTGATTTATCTTCATTGTTACTAAAGTGCTGGGGTCAGAAGAGCTCCAGCTTATGGTCTTTGGCTGGTTTAGATTCACGGCTATCTGCCTGATTGTTTTAAATGCCTTTCATAAGAGACATATCTGAAAGTTGCATGCAGATTTCTTTTATTATTTTCTATTGCCAGTCTATGCAAACTTTGAAATGTCATAGAGTGGGTAAGTGTACCATTGTCCTGCTGCATGCACTTAACTATGGTTAAGCACAACACTAATAAGCCTTTTAGGTAGGAACTTGAAAAATGTGAAAACATCAACAAAATCCAGTAAATTCTCAAACCAACACAGTGAATAGAGTAACTTGCAGACATTTCCAATCTGCAGGATTTTCTACTAATTGGATTTCCAAAATATGTTTTATATGACTTTGTGAACAAGTGACACTGTGCCTGCTTATGTTTTCACACAGTGTTGGAAAGCAAAGCTTTCTCTCTTTCTTGGCGATACTTATTTATTAGCTTGATGCCAAGCTTTCTGCTGGAGCCTTTTATTGCCAATTTAAGGCTTTATTTCATCATCCCTCCTCAGGCAAAAATCCTGTTATTTTCTGAGGATGGCAGTGATGATGGTGTTTTTGCTGGGAAATTATGACAAAGGTGAGTCGGTGATGTAAATAGAGTGTCACCTCCTCAGTTGGATAGTTTCTCTCTGTAGCTTTTATCTAGTATATTTTAAAGAATTCCAGGAAAGTGAAGCGATAGATGTTTACTCTTTAAGTTGGCCTTTAGAATGTGGAATTATTGTTAGTAAAGAAAAGCTTGTTTGAGAATTGAAGTGTGGTGGGAAGTGTTAGACTAGGTGTTAGACAGTATAGGTTCTCCCTTTAGATCCCCAAGTTATATGACTTTGCCCAGTTTGTTGATACCTGAGGATAAGTTTTTTCTGGTTCAAAACTCAGTACATAGAATTTACTAATTGATATATGTAAGCCCTAACCAAACAAAATCAAACCAAAATGACAAAACTAATTGATCCCGACTCAGGAACACAGGAGCGCAGAGTAGAACTGCCCCATAGGGTTTTTCTCAAGGCTGTAAGTCTTTGAAAGTAAGGCGGCTGGTGTATTCATGTTACTGGCTTCTGAGTTAGAAGCCCACCCCTTCATGTACTCACAGCCTTCTGCACACAGTGATGTGTGGTAAACAAGTGGCAGATGATGATGAGGATGTTCCCGATGTAATTTATTTTGGTAATGTAATTGATGCCCCACGAGAAAGACATATTCTAAGTAATTATTCAGAATGTACAACTTATCTTTGGAAAGATGAGATGTAAACACAAAGAGACTACTAATGTATGCCCCACTCCCACTCCTCACCTGTGCCCAGGAATTTAAGACACAACAGATAAGATACTGAAAACTTTTAAAAGAAGAAGTGATGTTGAAACGTTTTCTCTTTTTAAGAAGGTTGCATAACTTCTTCTTGACCTTTGGCAAATATCAAGAATAATATCTGTTCTTAGCAGTTTAAAAAGACTGTCTTTAGTTGGAGAATATATATTATAAATCTTTTTATTGGGGGCTCATACAACTCTTATCACAATCCATACATCCATCCATTGTGTCAAGCACATTTGTACATTTGTTGCCATCATCATTCTTAAAGCATTTTCTTTCTACTTGAACCTTTCGTATCTGCTCCTCATTTCACCCCTCCTTTCCAAACCCCTCTCCCTCACGAACCCTTGATAATTTACAAGTTATTATTATTTTGTCATGTCTTATACCGTCCAACATCTCCCTTCACCCACTTTTCTGTTGTCTGTCTCCCCAAAGAGGAGATTATATTTAGATCATTGTGATTGGTTCCTCCTTTCTCCCCCACCTTCCCCTTCCCCTCGTGGTATCACCACTCTCACCACTGGTCCTGAGGGGTTTATGTGTCTTGGATTCCCTGTGTTTCCAGCTCTTATCTGTACCAGTGCACATCCTCTGGTCTAGCTGGATTTGTAAGGTAGAATTGAAATCATGCTGTGGGTGGAGGGGGAGGGAGGAGAGAATCATTCAAGAACTAAAGGAAAGTTGTATATTTCATCCTTGCTACACTGCACCCTGACTTGCTTGTCTCCTCCCTGTGACCCTTCTGTAAAGGGATGTCCAGTTGCCTACAGATGGACCAGATGGACTTTGGGTCCCCACTCCACACTCCCCCCCATTCATAATTATATGATTTTTTGTTCTTTGATGCCTGATACTTGATCCCTTTGACACCTCATGGTCACACAGGCTGGTCTGCTTTTTCCATGTAGGCTTTGTTGCTTCCGAGCTAGATGGCCACTTGTTTACCTTCAAACCTTAAAGACCCCAGACAATATATCTTTTGATAGCCAGGCACCATCAGCTTTCTTCACCACATTTCCTTATGCATCCACTTTGTGTTCACCAATCATGTCAGGAAGGTGAGCATCATAGAATGTCAGTTTAATAGAACAAAGTGTTCTTGCATTGAGGGAGTACTTGAGTACAGGCCCAATGTCCATCTGCTATGTTGATACTAAACCTATAAATATATGCACATAGATGTATTTCCCCATGTATAAAATATATATTTACATATTTTGAGAGAAAAACTCTATGGATTACTTTTGTGAGAATTGGACATTGTAACAAATTATTTTATTTGAACTTTCTGCTTGTTTGAATAACTGCATGTGGAAGAGTGTACTTTCTTCATCTCTCTCAATAGCCTAGGACAATCAACTAACAATTTTTATAAACTTTTGCCCTGTGGAGCTCATAAACACCTTTATTTGGTTTTTGCTAATTATTTTAACAACTAGTTTAAAGAAAATAGTGAAGCTTTTAGTCTTAAATTTTTTTAGTTTTATTTTTCTATCTTATTTTCTATTCTGCTTAGGACCAACATTACCTATTTTGTGATTAGCCCAACAAATGACATTTCATTCTTTATATTTAAGCTCATTTTCTGAGCATTAAGTCTCAACTTGCACTCCTACTGTCTAGGTCATTTCACACTGAGTATGAACCTCAATAATGTCATTTAACCTCTTTGAGGTCTCATTTGCCTCATTTTTAATGAATGTCAGACTGAGACATATATGCTGTTTCAACTTTGATGGTCCTTTTGGCTATAGCAGTTATTTCCCTCTCTAGTCTTCTAGCTTTCACAGATAATTTCAATTTCTTCTTAATTAATATCATCCCCTTTGCTTGAAAAATATACATCCTTTTTCATTCATCTCTATTTCTGTCTATCTATTCACTTTAAGTAAATTGTTTTAACTATACAAGGAATTTGTTTCTTGAAAAAAGAACAAGACATGGGTGTACAATCTCTGCCGGTAATGGATACTGACTAATTGATATAAAGATAGCAAGCCATGTCTCTCATCATAACTGTGACAATTCTGAAGGGCATCCCATCTCCCGAGCACCCCATAGGATAGCCTGACACTTGATTTACAACAGCACTGCAAGGGAAATTCTTCTTCAGACCAATTCATTTATCTCACTTCTTTTCAATTTGTCTTTTGAGAAGACATGCAAACAGACCTCTTCATTCACCTCTCCTTCTCAGAGTTGGTTTCTAGAGAAACCATTCTAAGATGGTACCATTCAGAAGTTTACACTTCAATTAGGATTGTAGACAATAAAACTAGTGTTTAGTGTACACTGAGCTTCTGTTATAGGTAATGGGGAAATTTGAAACTAGATCCACTCAGTTGTGATCAGTCGAGCAACTTGGCGTATTTTGAAAAGAGACAGGGAAAAGTTGGTTGTACACACACACATGAGTGAGTATACATATATGCCACTTTTTTAAAGCATGGTAAGCACAATGGTGAAATTACATTTGGTTTTATGGGAATTTGCATGGGGGAGTGTGAAAAACATACAGCAACTCATCTTGGGACATGAGGATTCATGAGACAACAGGGGAAGTCCTGACCATTGATATATGTTGAGCTAGCCACTCCAATGAAGGGATAAAAGTACTTTAGTAGCCAATTGCTTTCACCAAGAGAACTTGAAATGATTCTCACTGAAGTGAATTCTGGGTGGAGGGAATATGTGAACAGATTCAGAGCCATGAGTGGCTCATGTAGAGGACATCTGCTGGTTTGCTTGTTTTCCTGTCCAGCATCTGTACTCATCTATACTCTTCCAATATTAGCACTTTGATTCCAATTAGATTTAGCTACAAAAATGTGAACTCCACAAGTAAGTCAATTGGAAACGGACCTCACTCTCTTACACACACGCACACACAGTGTAGAGGTGCTCCTCTATTGTCTGAGGCCTAGCTTCACCTAATGCTGTTACTCTACCACATATGATTTCCATTCCCAAAGCTACTTGATGGGTGCACTGGCTGCTGAGCCTACAAATAGTCCTTCTGTGTTTCAGCCAGCCATTGGGAGAAAGAGGAGGAAAAGACATGTCATCTGTTGCTAAGGATACTTCTTATATAACAATGTCCATTTAGGTACCATTGGACAGAACCTACCTATGAGGGAGAGTAGGAATATAGTATGTATGCAACAGATCATCTAGGACATTAAATAAGTGAAAGAGAAAATATTGGGAAGTCTTTGCCGGAGAAACTGTCGCCTCTCAAAAACACAGTCTTGCTAGACTCCAAAGGGTAGGCATGGGATTTAGACCTGCTAAGCCATGCTCCGTCCACGGGATTTGAATGCAAGTTGAATGAATGAAGAGTAGTGTGGTGGGTGCTCTGGGGAGATTGTCCATGGGGCTCTGTCAGCTGGAACGCTCTGTTTTCACCAGTTTCCCCTTTGGCTTTTGTCAATGAACCTATATCTTTCTTAAGTTAGAAAGTTTTTTCATCACTTTTACCTACACACACACAAACCTCTAACACATTATGTTATCTATATAAAATTGTGACATTTTTGATAGGAAGAATGCACTGAAGAGTTTTAAGCAGAAAAATAATATCAATTTTTCTGTGTTAGAAATTAATTTTTTTTTAAGTGGAGCTCAAAATGAATTGGAAGGAGTTAAGTTTGAATGAATTGGAGAGTCCCAAGATTAGTTCATGATCTAGATGAGCGGCAGAATCTATGATAGCAATGTGATTAGATCCATGAAGTATGATTTGAAGGTTCTTGGGAGGTAGTACTTATTGACAAATATTATTCATTAGCAAAAGATGAATTTGTGTTTAAAAGACACTTCCAATAGAATCTCCTAAAAACAAGTGCAATGCTTCTTTCAAATCTTTGTCTAGTGAATAATAGATGTAGAATGTGAAAACAAATTTGAAAACATTTTTGGAACAAGTAGTCTAGAGAAATGGCAAGCTACAAAAAGACAGCACATATTAAGTAGCAAGGAGGATTGAAACAATTCGAAATCAGTTTTCAAGATATAAATAAATATCTTCTACGTAAAATGAAAATACCTTAAAAAGTCCCATGTTTCTGTGAATATGGAAAATTTGAAATAAAATCAGAGCTCATTTAGAAAAACAGTGCCAAAGTTTAACAATTCTTCTTCTGGATTGTCAGTATGTTTTATTGTTATATTTTGATTGTTTTTCTTTCTTTGTGTCATTACATAAATAAATGAAAATTTAAACTTATGAACATAACCTTTTTGTTAGATTGGAAAATATTTGAGGAAAGTGGTATAAATGAAAACAAGCTAAATCTACCAGAGCTAAACATTTCTCAGAACTCTTTTGTCTTTAGATGTGTTCTATAGATTTTAGTGTTTTGAAGGCACAGAAACAAGAAGAAAGTTTCCTGCCCTTTCTGAAAATGCAAGTGTATTCCTGTTCAATCAGTGATTTTGAATGAACTCTGTTTCCTAAAGAGGGCAGTAGTATAGAGTATATGGTTACTCTTGGTGATTGAGATGAAGAACTAGAAAAATCAATTTTTACTTTCATTAGCTAGGTAAATAGCAGTTAATAAACTGGATACTATTGAAGCCTGATTTTATAGTATTTATGTCAAACTTTCTCAAATTTAGTTAATAATTCGAAGGAAGAATTAGTTCTATTGTATTTTTTAACATTACAGGATGATGAAATAGTTGTATGTATAGAATTTTGAACACATTGTTTTTCTTCATTTGAATGGCATGGAATATAGTTATGTCAAAAAGATTCCTGGATTGAGGTTTTTATTTTCTTTTTCATATTTTTTAACACAGCCATTATAGCGGCTAGAGTTTGAAATCTTATTTAATTTTAATGACAATACTAATAATCACAGCCAACATAAAGATTTTCTTAAAATTTTCCCATTCTTCTCCTGGTATTTGGACAATCATAAAAACAATAAATCAGTTTTTCAGTTACTGATTTTTGTGGGCCACATCTGGTCGCCAGGGCCATCTTCAAGTTCCTGTGGTGATGCCACGGTATGTGGAGTCCAAGATACATAGAACACCATTGTTCATATGAAGGGGCTTCAAAAGTTCATGGAAATATTACCCTGCCTTTTATGTTAACGATTTCATAGGCCCATAATCCACATAAGCATACGATCTGGTAGTTCCAGCACATCTACATTATCTTTGAATTCACATTTTTTCAATAACTTTAAGGACATAAATCATGGTGGACTAATGAGTACATAATGTTTTTTGTATTTTTTATCTTTGTTTTAAATATAACTTAGTTGTACGTTTATGTAATTTTTAATAATGAGCACATTTACCATTAAGCTTCCAGAATTTATAAAACTCTAAGTGGACTTTTTCAAAGAGTAGATTTGACCTCAGCAAACTACTGCCTGGGTTGCTGGCCATGAAATGACAGTCATTGAGCTTTGGGGGTGCCTGGGTGCCAGGTGAGCAGAGTCTCTTGGCCCCCAGAATTCTCACACCTGTGAGAAGTGGAGCCGGAGGAGCAGAGAGACTCCCGCACTCCCCCTGCCGCCTGTATCAAAGGACTGCTCTGGGAATGAAGTAACAACACAGAGACTTCTTTCTGGTCTGCCCAAAGTGACAAGTGTTCCCTAGGTGGGTGAAGCTATAGAATAAGCATAGCACATCTTGATGGAAAATCAATTTTACTCATATATTTGATAGAAAAATCCATGATTTTTCTATTAAAATAAGAAGAACTTAGCATGCAAAACCTTATTTTTCAAAAGAAAATGCCAGCCAGCCTCAAAGTCTGCTGGAGGAGGGGGTGAGGTTTGGGATGTGTCGGCGGAAAGGGAGAGGCACTGCTGAAGGAATCTGCTCTAGTTGCCGACTAGTCTGGGCCGTTTGTGTTCTTCTGTCTCTGCAGTTGGTCAGGATTCACTGAAGGACGTTCGCAAAGGTCTTTAGGGGCAGATAGGTAGAACCCTTCACTCAGGGCTGCCAATTGGTGTTTCAAGTGCAACTTGTATGAAAACACTGAGTCAAGAAGGCACGCATCCAGGATGAAAGCCAGTTGGCAAACCCTGTGAAGTAGAATTCCTCTGGTCAGATGGATGCGTTTGTGGGTTGTCTGCCCAGGTGAGATGCGTCCCAATTGTTTCTTCCAGAGAATCATCTTTATGTCACCTCACCCTTCAGGAGGGGGTGCCATTTAAAATGTGGGTGCTTAGAATTGGGTCCCCTGTTTCAAGCACCTTGTTGGCAACCTGCGTGCGAGTAGGTACTGCAGCTATATTTCTTATGTGTTGTGTTGTGTGTCCAGTGTGCAATTCAGAGCCTGTCACAGAGGAAGCACTGAGTATATATTGAATGAATGAATGAATGAAAAGGTGGAAGATGGATTTGGAGGAGACAATAATAAAGGAAGACACCAACTTTAAATGAGCGAAACTGGAGTCCTACAGTTATGTAAGACTAAGAACAGAATGAGGATCTTCCTATTCCCAAATCAGTAGAATGTCCTTCTGTAGCTAGGAGGCTGTGCAAGCAGCATAGTGTGATTATTATCACCTACTCGGTAGTAAATTATCCACCCATCTTGTTTCTAGTTGCTGCTGAGTTGCTTCTGACTGCTGGTGAGCCCTCGTACACCACGGTGCAGCACTGCCTGGGTCTGCGCCATCTTCACAACTCCAAGTGTGCTCGAGTTCATGGTTGTGGTCATTATGCACTTTTGAGTCCTTTCCCACCGAGGAACTTACCTTGCAGCACTATATTGGGCAATCTTATACTGTCATTCTTAGTATTTTCTTTGATTTATTTTTTCAGAAGTAGCTTACCAAGCCTTTCTGGCTAGTCGGTCTTATTTTGGAAGTTCTGCAAAAGCCTGTCCATGGTGGACGACCGCCTCATGTTTTAAACACTAGTGGCACCGCTTCCGCATCATCGCAGCAAAGGAGCCACCCAGGATGACAAGTAGATGGGTACCTGCTGTGTAACTTAGTAGCTGAACACAACATTTACTATTGCACATTTTCTCTGGGTCAGCAAAATAATCATGGCTTAACTGGATCCTCTGGCTTATGGTATCACACAAGATGACAATCAAGGTGTTTGCAGGGACTGCAATCATTTCAAGGCTAGAAAGGGGAAATTTACTCATATTGTTGGCAAGAGTGTGTTCACCGTGAGTTGTGTTGACTGAGGGCTCTGTTCCCTGCCCTCATTGGTTGGAGGTTGCCTGTAGTCAGAAACCGTGAGATTCAGTGATGGAGCCACCACGCATCCATTTGTCATAATGGGTGACCTGTTTATTGCCATCATGCTAGAAGCTAGGTGGCCTCTCCACAGAACAACCCCAAACATGGTAGCTGGTTTAATGAGCATGAGCAAGTGAAAAGAGCCAGAGAACCAGCAAGCTAGAAAGCAAGTGTGAGAGCTAGATAGATGGAAGAGGGCGGGGCTATAGGAGAATGATCGAAGAGCCAGTGGCTTTTCTAACCGAATCTAGGAGTTGACATTCTTCATTTTCACCAGACTCTTTGAAGGAGCTCTGATGGTGTTTTTAGATACACCTTGGCTGGTAACTACAAGGCCAGTGGTTCAAACGCAACAGCTATTCAGTGAGAGAAAGCTGAGGCTCTCTGCTGTCATAAAAATGTACAGCCGTGGAAGCCCTGGGCAAGGTGACTAGGAGTGGAATTGACCTGATGGAAATCGGTCCGTCCCCCACCCCCAAGAAGCAGTTTGATAGGTATAGCTAATATGGGAGAAGAGGGGATTGGACTGGGGCAAATACCAGCAGGCAGGGTTCGTTGGAAGCATTGCAGAGGCTGTCTACCTCGTGTGCCCCATTGTTCGTGCGAGTAAAGCTTTGAACTTTAAGTAGTTGTTCAACTTTTAAAAAAGTTGCTATGTGCCAGTCATCTGGAACTGTGTTTCTTTAATCCTGTTAAGGCCATAGAAATCCTCTGGTTCCTGGTCCAATTCTCAGTGTGTGTATGTTTCTCCCCCTTCTTCTGCATCACCCTGGACCACTGGCGAGGCTGCTAATCACTTTGATCCCTGACTGTGACCTTGATCTTTTCCTTTGGGGAGTTAGCTATAAGAACAACTTCTTAATTGATTCAGGCCATCTCTTTTCTTTTTGGTGTGAAACATTTTTATAAGATTATTCTAGGAGTCATATTAAGTCTTGGCAAGTAGAAGTACAAGATTGAAGGAAAAATCTATTACTTCTTTCTCTTTTTCTGTTGGTGAGACAGAGACTAACTTTTCAGATTAAAAGTCATTTGAGTGATTCCAAAAATGGAAATAAAAACTTGTGGTGGCTGCAGTGATACTGTCTTAAGCTAAAACAACAACAAAAAAAGATGAATATGCCTGAATGCCGGTCAACACGCACTCTTTTGAGTTCCATGCTCTCCAAAGAAGTGTGTTAGCACGTTGATGCATGTACGTGGCCAAAATAATATAAAAGAATGAAGTTTCTGCAAATTTTCTTGACTTGAAATCATTTAATTTTTTTTATTTTTTAGCTGGAAACATTTTATTTGTTTGTTTGTTTTTTACATTTTGTTTGTTAAAGGTCTTTTTCACTAATAGGTTTTTCCTAGTAGGATATGGTATATGGAAAGTTTGATTTTTATTTTTTGTTTTCCTATTTCATGGTTAATGGATTTTTCTTTTTCAAGTTGAATTGTATGTCTTTCCCCTCTGACATGTTTCTAGCTTCAGGGAATTTAGTCCCCTCTGGTCCATTAATATTAGCAATCATAAGTGATGTAATCCTGTTTCATTTCCACTATTGATTTGATACTGTAGTGGTAACTTCTCATACATAAAGTTGAATTTATCTAAGCATGCATTTCCGTCATTTTTCCTATGAATATCTTTGCATTCTTAAAAGTGTTAACCATATATATATATATATATATATATATATATCAGAAATCTGTTTGCTCATGCAGTCATCACAGAAATACTTTGCTTTATTTCTAAACTTCCTTTCCTTTCTTTTCTTCTATGACCCACACTAGACAACCAGGTGTTCTTTATGTTCCTGAAAGGCTGGCCCATTATAGGGCAATATAGTGAGGCATGTGGCCAGCAAAGCAGTTGTCAGAGTGACTTGATTTGATACCTGGGAGCAGTGGATTGAAATATGGCTGTGCTTTCCTTTCCTATGTTTTGCTTCTAGCGAGAAGATTTCCTGAGAGGTAATTGGCATGTCTTTTGGTTCCTTTGGGTCTTTTTTGGCTTCTAGATAAAATACCCTTCTAGTGTCCTGTGTAGCAGACCCGGCTTACTTTCCACTGAGGCCAAATATCATCCACTTCTTATTGGGAATCATGATTTATGACAGAAATTCATTGCACATACAGCTTTGGAGCGGAGAGGCCCAGCCTTGTGGTCTTGGGTTTACTTTGGTCTAGAAGAGCACACCTGGGTGCTGAACATGAAAGCCTGGCTTATGGAGGCATTGCCTATTATTTTCTAAATATGTGATATAAATAAATCATTGAGCATGAAGTAGCTCCTCTGTAAAATCGTAACAGCAAACACATGTTTTTCATAGGGTTGTGACGCTCAAATCAGTATTTAAAAAAAGTTTTACGGGAAAAAAATGAGGAGCTGATACCAGGGGCTCAAGTAGAAAGCAATGTTTTGAGAATGATGAGGGCAACAAATATACAAATGTGTTTGACACAATGGATAGATGGATGAATTGTGATAAAGAGTTGTATGGGCCCCCAATAAAATAATTTTAAAAATAAAGTTTTAAAAATACAGATTAGAATATGCATATTCATGTGAAACGCTGAGTGAGACTAACCAATGGAGCTATTGTTTGTAAGTCTGCTGTCATCATTTGGTGTGCATGAGTGGTACACCACAACTACTTCTGTTGTTCACACACGCTCCTCTTCAGGACGCAACTTATCCCTTCATATTCCAGCACATGGGAGGGCACTGCTCCCTTCCTTCCCCTCTCACCATGTATTTTTGTTGAATTCACAGAGTTCTTAAAATGTGCAGCTGCTCTGTGACTTACTCCATCTTGAATCTTTGATGTGCCAGAAGGCAGGAATCGTTGACAAAGCCTCTCCCTCTTAACTATCTCTGCTCCTTCAGTGGGTGATCAGGCTTGGAGGGCAGCAGGCCGATGACAGTGATGGACATCTGTGCTAAGCTTTGTTTATACTACATGTGCGCATTATTTATGCTATATGTCATCTTGTTATGTATTTTAGGTAATATTGTTTGCTATATCTTTATATTATTTTATATAGTGTAATATATATTCTAACCTGCCTTTTACAATTGAGGAAAAAAAGTGTAAGTAGATTAAAGGACATCCCCAAGTCTATGTAGCCGATCTATATGAAGATCCATGTTTTTAACCAGAGCCAGCCTTTGCTGATGTGAAACATTTTGATAAGATCATTTATCTAGGAGCCATTTTACGTCTTTTGGTGTCATGGTTATGCATTGGGTTGTGATCTGAATGGCCAGCAGTTCAAAACCTCCAGCCGCTCAGCCCGAGAAAGACTGGGCTTCTTACTCTAGTAACAGACACCGTCTGTTATGTTATGTCGCTATGAGTGAGTCAGCTTTGGCTTGATGCTAGCGAGGTTTTCTTTAAAAAAAATTTTTTTTTTTGTTGAGTCCAGAACTCGGGTAGAGGATTGGCATAGCTAATTCTAGTTGACTAGGTTTGGATCTTCTCCCTTTAAACTTTCTTCCAGGGATTGCTCATGAAAATAGGTTCGATAGGGGAAAAATGTACAGTACAGAAATATCCTAAAGGAGATTAAAAATAGGTGTGTTTTCAGAGCATATGCCCGAATGTGAACAAATAAATCAGAAACTGCAATTGGCGGAGAACATGGCACACATTTACATATAGCTGCTTGCGAGCCTGAAGGGAAAATTGTAGCAAAATCTTAAATATGTTTGCATTTCTGTCATTCACAGTTTGTTAAACTGATGGAAGCTGCAGAGAAAAAGCTTAGAATATTTTTTAAAATTTCTACAAGTTTTATAGACTTTTCATAAACGAGAGTAAATCATTAAGGAAGGCGTGAAGTCTGGGGCAGTAGACATCCTCTCTGTGATAATCCAATGTGCTGAAGAATGAAATGAGGTCAACAGCGATGAAAATAGCTCATGTCTCACAGGTGAAATAGGATCCTATTCCGTCTGCAAAATTAGTTCTGGCCTCTTACAGAAGTGTAAGCTCTGGACAGAATATCTACAACTGCAGGAGTTCTTTATATTGTAAATGGCATTGACCCTCCCTCTTTAATGAAAACATGGGCAACTCTGCCTGGTTTCCAGTTTCAAGAGAGTGGCGCCCTTTTAACCAGCAGGGATGTGACTACCTGGCAGCCAGACCAGAAATAAGGGCACTGGAAGAAAACATTGTTGGAGAAATTATGAAAGAGGCTCTTGTTAAATCTTTCCTTTCTTGTCTAATCATATTGATTTTGCCCTTTCAATATCGCTTACGTTCCTGGATCGCTCTCTGTCTCCATCACCACATCAGCCCAAGCTACTATCTCTCATTTGAATGGAACTGTGGGAACATCCTTAAAGTGCTTTCCATTGCTGCTGTCCCACCTTTCATTCTCTCCAGTAGAGTCTGTCATCGAAAAGTTCGTCATTATCCTTCCAAATCATTCAAAGTAAAGAATTAACACTTAATAAAGAGCCAAGTATCCAAGCATATCTGGGACAGACCTCTGTCCCCACAGCTTTCTCTTGAACTGTTATTCTTCTGTCACAGCCACCGTTTGGAACTCACTGCTCTTTCTTGAATTGTGGCTTCCAACTTGCTCTCTCTGGATTGATCATCAGCTCACCTCTTCCTCTTCCTATAGACATTGACTTAAAGCAACATTCTAGAACATTCCACATGCATTCAGATTTCTTCTGTTGTACGCTCTCAGAACCATAATGCTCAGTGTTCATTCATGGTTTTGCTATTTTAAAAATTAATGTCTGCCTTCCTTGCTAAATCATGACCACAAACATGGCAATGTGTTTTGCTCATTATTTCAACTCCAGAATGTAGTCAAGGCTCATTAAGTCTAAACTGAGAAGCTTTGGAACAACTTATATCCTAAGTTTGGAATTTTTTTAGAAAGGAAAGATTTGGCTAATGTTTTCTTAATTGTGTCCATTTTATCTACTTATTGTGAATATAGTTTAAAAACATATTGTTCATCAGGGTACAGACACTGTTATATGGATTGTTGCCTCCCTCACCTACGCTTGCCATGGGAATTAAAGCATAGTACCATCAGGCCATAAAAAGCCATCTTGGTGAAATATGGAACTGGTGGTGTTTGCTTATCATTTCCATTTGAGTTACAATTACTTTGGGTTAAATGCCTAAAAATCTGAAATGGTAATTATGGACTTCCTATGTAGGACTAAGGTTAGGCTGTTTGCTTGCTGCTAGGTTACCCATTTGAATGTTGTTTTGAGTTGGTAGGAAAGTGGTCATAAACTTTTGGGTTCTCTGTATGCATTTCCCGGTTCTTCCCACCAACCTCACTTGTATCAAATGTTTGTTGGTGGTGTATTATGAACTTTTCAAAGACTTAAAAAAAATAGATGATTCTTAAGGAGCACTTACAAGTGGCCTTTTAACAGTAATAATACTTAGTCTTATAAAAGGAGCCCCATCCACACAGAACTTAAGGGGCACAGCTGAGTTTTCAGTCAAACAATAGACATGTCTCAGGAGAACAGGAACCCTAGTGAGGCAGCAGCACAGTAGAATATCCATCCATTTCCGATCAAAAGGGCAGCATTTGCTCAAGGCCTAAGGTCAGAAGGGTTAGTTAGAAAAGGAAGAAGAATTGAAATAGGAAACGGAAGAAGTGAGATGAATGACATACTGCTCTGATTGTAACCAATGAAATGAAACCAAGTATGTATGCATGGTGGAATGTAAAACTGACCCACTCTGAGTCAACCAGGGTGCAGTAAAGCATCGATGAGACACACTATCTTCCTCTGGTTCCTTGAGGCCTCCTCACCCCCCACTACCATGACCCCAGTGCTGCTTCTCAATTCAGACTAGAGCGGAACATACATGCAGGTAGAGATAAGAGACGGGAGCTCACGACACACGGAATTCAGGAACAGGAGTGGGAACTATGATATCAGAAGTGGAGAAGGAAGAAGGGGAGAGGAGGGGAGAAAGGGGGAACCAATCACAATGATCGATATATAACCATACACCCCTCTCCAGGTGGAAGAACAAAAGAAAACATGTGGGAGAAGAGACACAGCGGGCGGTGTAAGATATGAATATATTAACAATGTACAATCTATCAAGGCATTATCAGGTGCATGGGGGAATGGAGGGGAAAAAAGAGGGGCTGGTACCAAGGCCTCAATAGAAAGTAAATGTCCAGAAAAGAATGAAGGCAACATATGTACAAATTCTCTTGATGCAAGCTATGTGTGGATTGTGACAAGAGTTGTAAGAGTCACCAATAAAATGAAAAAAGAAATAGTAATGTTTAAAAATAAAACTTCAAGTCAAGGAAAACAAAGCAAAATGACCAAAAATAGGAACGGGTCCGCTCTGTAAGCTATCACCCAGTTTAAGGTAAGCCGTTTAAAAAGGAAAGCGCCGCGCTGTTCTTTTAGGGAGGTTGAACCTACCAGGTGCTGCAGGGTCAGATCCCAGTGAGGAGTCCTGCTCTGCCCCGTGAGGAAGGTCCTTCTGTGTCAGAATTGATTTGGTGGCCGTGATTTTTGCGTAGGCTTGCAGAAAACGATACTGTTTGACAGCACATTTTCGGGATTGTTCCAGATGAATAATGAGTTCGAAATCGAAACAGATTACTTATCACCGAGAAGATTTGGTGGAACCCATAGCTCTGTACATGCTCTCTCTCCCTCTCTAAAAAATTATCCCTAAAACCCACAGACAGACTTATTTTATGTTTTCAGTCCATAGCTGCGATGGTTTTTACAGTGTATTGCTGACTTAGAAAAAATGGAATACAAATTTAATTTTATTTAAAGCATATTGACCAGATTAAAAATATATTGAGATTTTTTGTGAACAAAAATCACCCAGCAAGGCAGAAAAAGGAAGTAATCCGAATTCTGTGAAACCAATCTGGCATGTTAATCTGTGATCACTCACCCTGGTCTATTTAGATGAAACTATACTAGGAATCGTCAGAGGAATGATGGTGAGAATATGAGATAAAGGGTAAAATCAGTAATAAACCGTGAAACAGAAGCAGTAACTTTCACAGGCCACTGTTGAAAGCATGACATGACATAAGCTTAATGTGGGCAGAAAGTTAATTGGTTTTGTTTACTGTTCTGTCCCTAGTGTTTGAATCAGTACCTGAGAGTTAGCAGGTACACGGATAAGTAAAAGGTCAATGAAGATCTCTACGTTCTAGGTATATGGCGTCTAATCCTAATCCCCTCCCACAGTTCTTTCCTAACAATGAGGTTGCCTATTACAAGAGGGTGTAGGCCAGATGCTGGACATTTAAGCATATATTAATTCTATTTCCTGCCCTCTAGAGACTCATAATTTAGTTGGATAAATTGAATGGAAAATTGATTTACACCAATGATGGTAAATAGTTTAAGACAGGAATTTACAGAGCCGGGTGGAAACATAGAGACTGAACCCCTAGACACCATTCATGCACTCCCACATTCATTTGACCAGTAATAATCGAGTTCCTTCTTTGTGCCAGTTCTAGATACTGGGATGCAAAAGGGAGTAGTCCTCGTTGCTTGTGGCAACTGGCATTATTAAATCGCTCACAGCCAAGTAAGTGGAAGGTGCCGCGCTGCAGTTGTGCCATCTTTTCTCTAAAAGTGACGTAGATTTAGATTCGAGGAGTAGGTTTCCTAAACGAAGGATTAGAAATACACAGTTGAGTCAAAGTTCATTATAAAGGGGTTGTAGGGTACAACAGGGTGGTTGGGGAACTGTTGAATGTTAGGTGAATCGTTTATATGTAACTGCTTAGAGATTTACCACATAGACCTCATAGGCTTTTAAAATTTAACCTGAGAACAAATGGACCAAATAAAAGTAGAAGTTACATAACCAAAATTTGTATCTACAAAGACCCTCTGGCTCTCTAACGAGGAGTTTGTGAAATGACTGTGAGAAATTCCTATAGGTGACCAGGTGAGAGATGGGGGTCACAGGACTGGGGTGGTGGCTCTAGAGAGAAGTAATGGGTTCGAAAACAAAGAGGTAAAAGAAAAAGATTGTGATTGGAGTAATTTCTTGATCTGGGGTTAAAAAGTATCACAACCTAGGCGGTTAAAAACAACAGATAATAGGTTTTTTTTTCCTTTCAGAGTTCTGGTGGCTGAAAGTCCCAAATGAAAATGTTACCAGGTTGCTATCTCCTTGTGAACGCTCTAAACATACAGTTCTCTGCTTTCTTCTTTCAGTGCTTGAGATTTCTTGAGCGCTGGTGTCTCAGTAGGTTAAACATCGGGCTGCTAGCTGTCGGGTCAGTGATTGTAATTCACTGTTTCTAAGGAGCGGTCTGCTCCTCAGGAGGGTTTACATGACAACCTGGGAAACCCTGTGGATCACTTCTAGTCTAAACCAGCGTTCCTGTGGCTTAGAATGGACTCGCTGGCAGTGGGAAAGTTGGGAGGGTTCACACCATCTTTTATTTGAAGCACACACCTCTGCCTCCATGTTTGTAAGGCCCTCCTTACTGTATGCTCCCCCTATCTTTGTGGTTCCAGATCTTACGAGGACACCAGACATTGGATGTTGGGGTGTCCTGGTGTAGTATGATCTCTTCTCAATTATACTACGTCCACAAAGACTCTGGATCCCACTAAATTTACATTCTCTCTCTCTTTTTTTCTCTTTCAGTCTCTCTGTCTCCTGTTCTCTGTCTCTCACTTTCTGTTATTGAGTTGATTCTGACTCATAGCAACCCTTTAAGAGAGAGGGGTACTACGTATGTGGACTTCCAGGGGTGTAAATCACTATGAGGACCAAAGGCTTCATCCCTCTTTCTTGGAGCCTCAGGTGATTTGAACTACTCACCGTGCAGTTAGCAAACCAGTGCATAATCCACTATGCCACAGAGCCCCTAAGCTCACATCCACAGTGTACTTCATGAGGGATCGAACCCGCCATTGTGTTCAACAGTGTGATACGCATGAATCAAATCTCCAAAATGTGGTGATTGGTCAGTCCTTACCTTCTCACATCTCTAGCCCATTTGCCAGCGCCCCACAGGGCCTTCTCTCTGATCCTAGGCACTTGGAGCTGGGTTAAAGCTCACCGATTAGAAAACCAGCATTCTGCAGACAAACTGGTTGTAGCCACCTGGAGTGAGGCTAGAGCTCACAAAGGAAGACACGACCAACTCTTCAGATTACCAAACAGGCAGATGCCAAGTGCTATGTTAAGGAGTTCACTTTATTTCCCAACCTAAAGCTTTGCTGACTGCAGATTCTGGGCTCTCTGTCCCACTTCTCCTTCAGGTTGCAAGCCACGAGCTTGGGAGGGCACAGGACACCCTTTCTTCCGAATCTGCTGGCTCCTACTGCCCCTTTATTCCTTTAGGCTTGATAATTTGCTGAAACAATTCACAGAATATAGGGGTGAAATGGAGGCTTTCCTATAATTGCAACAAAGGTTTTGTTTTTTACCATAAAGGGTATGAGCAAAGAGAGGCCAGGGCAGGGTCTGGAGGGTCTCAATGGAGAATTACCAAGGGATGTATGCTGCTCCTGAGAACTGATGTTCTTGTCAGCCAGAACACCCTTTGTGTCTGAGGGTCGCAGACTCTTATGCATGCGCTCACCATGATGAGTTAAATCAGGCTTTCTGTGCTAGTGGAGATCAGCCTCCCAGTGAACGCTAACTGGTATGGCCAGCACCCATGGGCCACCTCCAATCATCAAGTGTGGCCTGGAATGCCAAGGCTCCACAGTTTCTCCGAAGGTTATTTCTAAGAAACCAAGGAAAGAAAAACAACGCAGCAAAACTATCAGAATTATTTCAGAACCTTGACTTGTTTCAAAGTCACTTTGAAAAAATCAATAAGAATTTAATATCAGTAATAAGAGATTGAAAATGCTTTTTCAAATTCCAATCCGAGTGACAGCAAGCAAGCCATCAGGTAACTAGAAGTGAATCTAGATACAAAAGCTATGGGAAGTATATATGGAATATAAACTTGAATAAAATATATGGAGGAAATGATAACATTTTAAAGTAGGACAAAGATGGTCATGAAAGAGAACTATTCCATGGGCATACATATTGAGATCTAATATTGCAAGGATGTAAAATTAGTCTATAAATTCAATGAGAGTTGAGCAAAATTTCTAATAGGGCATTGTATAAGTGCAAAAAATGACCTTAAAACTCATACGAAATCTTAAGGAATTAGAAATGAAGCTGGAGATCACATGACAGGATTTTGCATGATCAATCAATTAATCATATATGTATTTTTCCCTTTTAAGTAGTGACTATACATTTGAACCCTCCCAAATGGAGTACATGGACAGCCAATTGACTACCTCTGTGAAAAGAGATGATGGAGAAATTCTAAATAAGGCAAGAGTAACGGTAAAACATAAATTATCCATAATCAAGTTCTGATTGAAACTGAAGAAAATTCCAAGTCTTTGAGAGCGAAACCCATGATCGTGTGTGTTTTTAGATGCCATCAAGTCACTTCCAACTCACAGGGGCTCGATGTACAACAGGAGAAACGCAGTCCGTTCCTGCACCAGTCTCACAGTTGTTCTCATGGTTGAGCCTGCCGTCACAGCCACTGGATCATCCATCTCATAGAGGATCGTCTTACCCTGGCTTTTCTCCTTTAGAAAGCATGGCTTCCTTTTCCAGTGATGGTCTCTCCTGATAATATGTCCCAAGTATGTGAGGAAAAGTCTTGCTACCCTCGATTCTAGGAAGCATACTGGTTGTACATTTTCCAAAACAGATTTGTTTGTTCTTTTGGAAATCCATGGTATTTTCCATATTCTTCACTGGCACTGTACTTCAATTGTATCAATTTTTCTTCTCTCTTCCTTATTCAAGGCTGCGGGAATCGATGAAATGCCAATAGAAATGTTTCAACAAACTGATAAAGCACTGGAAGCTCTAGGCCTAGAAATTTAGAAGTCAGCCTCCTGGTCAACTGACTGAGATTATTGAACAATGTTAAAATTATTATGATTATTCAACAACACTTTCAATAGTGCATCAACAGGCTCCTGCCAGAAATTCAAGCCAGATTCAGAAGAAGACAAGTGGGGGATAACACTGCTGATGTCAGAAAAATCATCAGAGTATGTTTACTTGTGTTTTATTGACACTGCAAAGACATTGGTTGATGTGGATCATAGCAAACTATGGATAGTGCTGAAAAGAATGAGAATTCCAGGAAAATTCATTATTCTTATGTTGAACCTGGAAAATGAACCAAGGCACAGTCTTTCAAAAAGATCAAAAGAATATTGTATCCCAATTAATATTTGAAGATTTCCATTTTTTCCTAGGTTTATACTTAATGCACTTTGCATTTCAATTGTTATTGGATGTTAGCAGGTTTTTTGCCCTTCTCATTTTAAGTAATGCCCATGCAGAAATGCAGGACTTAAAGGCCTAGCTCTACCCGCATTATGGTTATGGTTGCCTCGACTTTCGAGGATGCAGCTCTCCCCCAATTGTATTTTGAGTATCTGCTTACCCGACTGGTTCATCTTCCAGCACTGGGGAAGTTCCATTGCTATTCACAAGCTTTTCAGTGGCTAATCCTTCAGAAGTTGAGTGCCTATAATTTCTTTATAATTTGTTCTTGGCCTAGAAGTTCAGCTGAAACCTGTTCACTTGGCTAATCCTGCTTTTACGTAATATACAGGTGACATAGCATTCAGCATTGCAACAGCATGTAAGTCACCACAGTCTGGCAAAAGGACAGAAAAGCGGGAAGAACATTGTGATAAATGGAGAAAAGGTTGAAGTTGTTAAGTCTTTCACTTTATTGAGATCAACAATCAATCGTCATGGAAGCAGCAGTCAATAAATCAAATGGTTTACTGCATTGGACCAATCTGGTATAAATGCCCGCTTTAAAGTATTAAATAGCAAAGACATCACTGTGAGAACCACTGTGTGCCTGAGTCTAGCCATGGCATTTTAATTCATTTTAAATTCATTGAAGAAGACTCTTCATATAGGCAGCGAAAGAATCTCTGCCTTTGAAGTACGGTGTTGGTAAAGAGTATTGGATGTACCATTGACAGTCAGAAGAACAAACAAATATGCCTTTAAGGAAATAAGACCATAATGTTCCTCAGAAGTGAGGGTGGCACTTCCATTCTCACTTAGACTCATGTAGCTTGAACTTACCATGAGGGATCTACCCACATCCAACCCACTGCCTTCAAGGCCATTCCAACCCATGACGGCCCGAGGCTTCGGGTAGCAGAGGCTGTAGACCTTTATGGCAGTCGATAGGCTCCTCTTTCTCCTACAGCGTTGCTTTGGGGTCTGAATTGCTTACGTAGCAGGTAGCAGTCCAGCACGTACCCAACAGCACCACTTCTTTTTATTCTTTATTAATTAAGAGTTAATAGGTGTATCATAGTCCACAGTTCAATCACATCAAACAGAAGTGTACAATGGCTACCAAAATCAGTTTCCTAACATTCCTTTCTTCCTGGACTCCTTGACATCATCTCCCTTTGACCTTCAACCCCTGAAGTTCTTCATCTACTTGCTGTCCTCGTAGGTTCATCAAACTGGATTTCATATACCAAAGCACAGAAAACCATATAGCAAACTTTATTAGAGTAACCTCCAATGACGTGACACCTCTGAGATATACCCTAATACGAACAAACAGAAACGAAACAACAGTACAGAAAAGCTTGAAAACCAGATCAGATCCAGCATGCATCAGAGGGGGGATCAGGTGACAGAAGTTTTAAGTGTTCCAATCAGATTGATGCCTTTGATCTTCTAGACTCATCTTTCCCATGCACGCTGTTTAGTAACCACTTTCCTCTCATCCCTCAATTGTGGGTAGAGGGAGTTCACCAGAGCTTTGTGAAGTTCCCACAAATGAATCTTTGGCTCCCTTTGCCATCCATAGCCTTCTGCGCGCCTTTTGAATTTAGGCTCAGATGTTAATCCCTCATTTGATTTTGGATTATATGATTTACAATCCTTTGGACAGCTCCACTTCTTATCAAAGGGGCCAGAGAGACCACTTGTCTGAAAGGGACGTCATGCTTGGTAACGCAGAGGGTCAGTGACGACGAGGAAGACCCTTAAGAAGATGGACGGCTTGGGTGACTGCAACCATGTGTCACAGTCATGAGGAAGTGCACGTCTGGCACTGCTTCCTCTGTCACGCATAGTATGACTGTGAGTGGCACTCAGCTTGATGGCACTTACAATACCAAGAATAGCCGGAACTTCTGGGGGATGCACAAGGTCAGAAGAAAGGTCCATTGATCTATTTCCTCAGAAAATTAGCCATTGAAAATCCTACTCTGATACACACCTGGTTACCATAAATTGGAATCAACAATTGGTTGCTCGTTATAATAATAATAAAAAAATAAGAATCGCACATTGCTCCCACTAATTTTACGTTACATTACTTACTTTTAGTGATACAGAATGTTTTATTGACTTACTGATGGCCATACTTAACAAAGAAAAATAATATGATCCTATTATATATGGGAACATGGTCATGAGAAAAGAACATTAAAATTAATGGGCAAGGTCAGACTTCTCAATAACTAGTACTAAGACAATGACTATCCACATTAAGGAGAACGAAATGAGAGCTTTCCTTTCCAACTCACAAAAATATATCCCGTATGGATTAAATCCCTGACTTTGAAAAGTGAACTTTTAAAACTTTCAGAAGAAAATATGAGAAACGTATCCTTTTGGCCTTGAGAACAGTGAAATAAAGAACTTTTTTTTTAAACACCCAGAAAGCACAAACCCTAAAGGGACCTTTTGATCTTTGAGTACATCCAAAGTTAAAAAAAGGAAAAAAAAAACCTGTTTGATCATCAACATACTGTCCAAGACTAGCACAGCCTGGGACAGGGCTGCTGCAAATCATACATTGGCAAATGATTACTCTTCAGAATATACAAAGAACTGCTCCAAATCGTGAGAAATTGATCAGTGATAGGATGGAAGACTAGGCAAAGGAACAGAGCAGTCTGGCAGAAAGAACTATTTGAACGAATGCTCACCCTATGATCACAAGCACAGAAGTTACAGTTAGCTTTAAGACACCATTTTATGCTCATTGATTAACAAAAAAAAAATCAAAATAGAACATTTAATGAAGATGTGGGGAAGCAGGGACTCTCATTTGTTGCTGGTAGGATGTATATTGGTATAATTTATTTTTAAAAGAGCTTGATAATATTGAGTAAACTGAAGGAGAAATATTGCATTAATTGAAAATATACTGCACAAATGACTACAGAAACTCTGAATATAGAAGACTCTGATGTTGAATATAGAAACCATTATCTTGTCCACAGTGGTACATATGGAGGGAGGGAAAATGATGGAGACGACATGCTACCTTAAGGGGAGGTGTAGTCTTTTACATACTTAATGCTTATATAAAATAAAAAATTGAAAAAATAGCAACATTATGAAGGTCATGCTACTAGCTTCATACATGCATACACATCTAAACATGTCTTTGATGCTTGTGTGACTGAGAAGAATCTCAATGTCTCCAGCCTTCCCAGACTAGGTTCTTATCTCACTTGAGAGAAAGATTTTAGGCAAGAGATAAGAGTCAGAACAGAGTCAGAGAAAAGGTTTTGACAGGAAGAGTGAGTTTATTGAAGGCGATACTTTGAAAAAGAAATCCGAAGGACCCTTCGTTAGTTTAAATGGCCTGGCAAAATGTAGGGCTGACCCTTAGAGTTTGCTTACGGTGGACCTCCCACCATTGCCTGGTTTCTGGTACATCTTCTGCTATCGGCTGGTCTTCTGTAGTGCACCTCCTCTTTCTAGGCATGTGCACCCCGCACCCCACACCTGGACTTCTTGTTGGCCTCTTCTCTGCGCTCACAGCCCGAGTGCCTACTCAGTCCCTGTGGGCATAGTGTGACTAGTCTGTCTTGTCCAGAAATGTCTCTTATTTGATCTTCCTCTTCCTTTGTGCTGGAGGGGCCTGTGAGGAAATATGTCTCTAGTGCTCCGTTGTGTTTCCATTCCTGCCATATTCCTGCCATCATTGCCTCTTCTCCCTTTGCCAGCCTCTGTCGGGCTAACATCCCCATCCTCAAGTGATACCATGCAAAGTCTTTGGTAAGTTTTGTTAGGCTGGGTTGACTAGAGAAATCAATCCTGTGACACTCATATATGTGTAAGAAAGAGCTTTATATCAAGTATTATATATCAAGCAAACACCCCAGCCCATAAGTCCTCTCGCACATAAGTCCTAGAGTCCAGAGTCCTGTAGACTCATGCGGCCACATGCCGGGTTGCGGACTGCAGGAAGATCACAGGCCGGGTGGATGCAAAGCCTTGTGAATCCACTGACAGTGGCTCTGGCCGCCATCAGGGTCAGCAGGAAGGTGAAGTCAGAGAGAGAGGGAGCGGTCCCCAGGCCTCCTTATGAGAACACCATTGCCACAAGGCGTCACCATCAGCCTGTGACCTGACTGACAAACTAAACTCCAGCCTACACACTTATATATCTTAACGTTGACAGGAAATTGTGTAGTTAGCACAGCAGTTGAGTGGTGAAGATCGTCCTCGTGGAACTACTTCATGCCGAACACAGACGTAGAGCTGAGCTGATCCAGTTGCCACCACTTTTGTTCCTTATTTGGGCATGGGTTTGGAGCCTGGTAGCAGCCTGATCTAGGTGGGTGAGCTGCAGGCTGGGCTCCATGATTATCTTAGCCTCACAGTTTCCACCTGGAGAGACCAAACGAACAAGGGCATTAAACCTACAAGGTCCAAAATGAAGTAGGAGAATAGTAGAGGCCAAGAGGTCCACAAAAGGGCGTCACAAGCCCATGACCAGACATATGATCAGGAGATCCATCCTTGTGCAAAAGAGCCTGCAGTTCCCGTGCCCAACCCAGGAATGAGCAAGCATGTTCTTGAATGCGGTCTTGTCTGACTTACCCAGAAACGGCTTTCTTCTTTGAGCATGGCACAAGTTCTGTGCTGAGCCACGGGCAGCTGGCCTAGGCCCCGCCGCGCTGGAAGAGAACTGCCACGGGGAACCAGTCTGTGCCTGTGTGGTCACGAATCCGCAGTCTTGATGCTGAGTTGTGCTAGTTTGGAAGAAAGCTGAACTGTTTTCTGCAGAGACCACTCCAATGGTTCCAACAGCATCGCACTGATCCCGAGGAGAGGTGTGTGTGTGTGTGTGGGGGGGGGGGGGGTGGAGTGTTGGGGGTGGGGTGGGGGCACTCAGAGGCCCTGCTCTTTCGCTTAAGGGAGCAGATATAGGTGCTGGGGCCTTATCAACAGATACAGTAGGCACAAAATAAGATGGCTGCAGACAAGTTCTCTCAATGGTACACTTGTCACCTTAGGGTTAGAGAGATGGAGACACTGCCTTCAGAAGTGTATAGACCGAGATATAGCTCCCCCCCCCCCCAATAGCTTTCCGTTTTGATAATTTTATTTAATAATTTTTTCTATGATTTTGTATTAATACTGGAGAGGGTATAAGAATACTGTCGCATTATTCCCTCTACTTTTGTATGAATCTGGATCGTTTTATACTTAAAAATAATTGAATAGAGAAGTTTAAGGAATTAAAAAAATAAAGATTTAATGGACTTATTAATAGCTAGTGCTGAAATGCATGTTCCATAGGAATATATGAAAGTGCTTTCAAAAGTTTGTGGAAAAGAATAATTAAAATACAATGAAGATTTTCCACAGACGTTTAGATGTACCGTCCATCTTGCTCGTGTTCTCGCTCATGTCAGATATTTATTCAAATATCACCTTTTCAGTGAAGCTTTCCTCGACCTTCCACATTCCCTAACTCCTTCTCTTAGTTACGTGTGTGTAGGAATCTGACCATTTCCAACTTTCAGAATGAAGGGGACACTCCATGTCCACACCAGTTCAAGGTGGACTGCCACATGACCGAGGTTAGACCTGCCTCCACCCTCACTTTTCTTACCCTATTTTGATACCTTCTGTCCCTCCCACAGCACACTCCTTTCCTGCTGGGTTCAATAAGTCATTACGATGCCACCCAAAACTCTCAGACAATACTCATGATGAGTGGGCCTTATCATGGAATTGTGTTCGGCTGGGTTTTCTAGCGAGACAAAACTACATATATGTATGTGTGTGTATACATACACATATGAAAGAACTTTATAGTAAGAAATAAATTTATGTCAAGGAAACGGCCTAGCTAAGTTCAACTCAAGTTCTTCGCTCAGCTGCAAACGGGAGGCCCTCAGGAAGCAAGCAGCGACCAGCTGATGAAACAAGGAGCTGAGAGCCCACCGGCCGGGAGTGCAGTTAGTCCCATGGGTCTAACATGCATGGTGCTCCCAGTGCCTCCCCAGTCCCAGGGGTGAGACACAGGGCCCAGTCAAGCAGGAAGGAGAACAAGAGAGAAGTTTCTCCTATGTCTCTTGAAGACCACACCACCAAGCAGGCATCATCAGATTGCGACCTGATGGATGCATTGGAGTCCAGCCCTCCCTTCACTCAGACGCATTAAGTTGGCATAGAATCTAGTCATCACAGGGCGTTAACAGGTTACCAAATGTTAGGATCATAAACATTAAGGATGCAGTCTTTGTATCATAACAGCACCTCTCCTCACCCACTGCCAAGTTTTCTGTCTGTTGCTCACCCTCTCAGATTCATGGTTTCTTGGCCTCTTCCTTGTTCTTTTTTTGATGATCCTGGTGGTTTTTTTTTTTCTTCCTTCCGAGATGGCTTTCTTATATGCAGAGGAATGGTTTAGATAGAGGTGTCTGTTTTGCCTTTTAGCATACCATACCCACAAGGAAACAGAGTGGTAGCTTGATTCACACCTTCCAGTAAGGTGCGGGTTAGGAGTCCTGGTGTTGTAGTGTTTATGACTGGAGCCACAAGCCCCATGTCAGCAGTTTGAAACCACCAGCCATTCCTCGGGAAAAAAGATGGGCATTTCTACTCCTACTAACAGTCTCAGAATCTCACAGGGGCAGTGACCCAAGAGGGTCACTAGAGTTGGCATTGCCTCTATGGCAGTGAGTTGTTTTTTTTTTTAAGGAAGGTGGGGATTCAAAATACATACCTCTTAATCCTATCTATTAGCAAGATCAAGGACTTCTTCTAAAATGAGATTAAAGGCTAGAATTTACAACACATTACAAAGAGCTCATGGATCAAAGATCCGTGCTGTCTGAGTGTTCTGTACTGTACCTCTGTGAGGGATCCCGGTGGTGTCAGGGTTATGCATTGGGCTCTTACTCATAAGGTTTGACACTGAGCCACTTCGTGGGAGAAAGTTTTACCTTGCCCTACGAGGTTACAATGAGTTGGCGTTGACTCAATGACAGTGCATCTGGGCTTGGATTAGAGCCTCTGGGCTCTACTATCCATTGCAATGGCTACACTGAACTCGGATAAAACTCATGATTGAATGGTTTATTAAGAAAGTTAACAAGTTGTAATGCAAATGAGAAATGCACACGGTTGAGTTGATTATCAGGACATGTTACACAGTTCTTTTAGGTCTTGCTACTAAATGCCAAAAGGGTCTACCGCTCCCCTATAGGCCTCAACCCAAAGGCATTCAGCGCAAGCTCCACGAATCAACAAATCCAGCTGCCTGAATTAAGTGTCCAGAGGTACCCCACTCTAGTAAGCATCAGCCTGAAGGCACTGAGCTCCCTCCTGTGGGTCAGCAAGTCCAACCTCCTCAACTAAGTGCCCACTCCACAAGCCCGCCTCCTGCACCCAGGCACTCAACTGCATTGCTCTGTGGGTTGGGAAGTCAATTACTCTGGACCCTGGTGCTGTTACCACTCCTCCAGTGTTAGACATGTCTTCTGGATCTCGGAGGTTCACTGTGCAGGGATCTTGGGCTTCAAGGATACATTCCACTCCTGGCTCTTGCTAATAATGAGATCCCTCCTGCTGCGACTCAGAGGAAACCTTTTATACATAGCAGGAGGCACTCCAGGGAATTCTGTGAGTAATTACTCACAGGAAATTCCTATCCCTATCTTCCCTCACTCCTTTCCTGATCTATGCAGCATAAAGTTGTCTGATGAGAGTTAGAGACTTTGGCTAGACAGTCCACATTAAATAATTCACTGCCCCTGCAGAGCCACATGAAGAAATTTCACTTCACCACACAATTAATGCCATTTAACATTGTATATTTCATCTGTGTTATTTTTTTGTCTTTTCTACAAGACGAGGCGCTCTCCATGAGTTACCCTCATTTGGTTCACACTGTATCCTCAGTGCCTGGAAGAGTGACTAACACAGAATAGGCTCTCAAATATTTTGGTAAGTGAATGAATTAAAAAGCCAATTCTGGAATTTCCCCCCATAGTTCAAGAGCCCTGGGGATGCAACTGTGAAGCACATGGTTCATAATGGAAAGGTTCTTGGCTTGAACGGCTCTAAGTCGTCCACCCCAGAACTCCTTATAGAAAAATTAGAGCCAAGAAAGCCCTTTGAAGCTGTTCTGTGCTATCACGGGGTCAATGTGAGTCCGAATGAACTCCTGAAGACCCAGTAGCAGCAAACACAGCACTTACTTGCAAATGGATGCCAGCAGCTTTCTCTTCAATAGAAGAGAGGTGAGTGGTATGGGGAGCTGGATGCATTTGAAATAGATGTTGACTTAGATGGGTGTGATAGGTTGTCAGGCCAACTTGGGTGGGTCAGGATTCTCTCATGATGTGGTCGAACATAGCGTGCTCAACTCCATGGCGGGCTCTGCCATGAAGCAGCCGACCTATTTTGGAAGAACGGGCTTCTTTTGGGAGAGCAGGGGTTGGCCAACTTTTGAGATGCAAGAGCCAATCTTGTCCCTCACAACTCTTCAGAAATTGTTTGAGAGCCAGAACCTATGTTTACAAACCAATGAAACCACCATTACCTGAATAATATCCTACAGAGATTTTAATTTTTACACCAGAGCCACACGTGTGTATCGGAAGAGGTGCTTATGGCTGGAGAGCCTTGGTTTGCGAGCCCACGCTGTGCATATGGCTTCCTCTATCTGGCCACAGCCTTGATACAGTTGAGGGAGTTTCACTTGAACATGGCCCACTTTTCAGACAGATGGACACTATGTGTAAGCTAGCTCACTTCTGCTGGATCTGGATTCTGCATCTGGTTCATCACCTCCTGTTATAATACCTGCCGACCCCAGAAGCCATCAGTTGCCTGGGGACCTTGGATTCCTGTGGCCAAGTTGAGATTCATTCCATTGGCATCCACCAGCCTGTGGTCTTCATATTTCCTGTTGGTCAGTCTCTGCAGGCGCTCGAATCAGGAGCAGCCCCTAGTTCACATCAGCGGCACAGGCTCGAATCACACTGGGCTTTGCACTTCTGCAACTGCGTGAGCAATAGCTTGATGTGAACCTCTTTCTATGTGCACATTCACACAAGCATCGCTGGCTCTGCTTCTCTCGAGATGCCAGCCAAACCCAAGGGGAAAAAAGGTGCACATAAAAGTGAGGTCAGCAGGCGGTTGGAAATCAGGGAATAAAAAGACAGATGGGACAAAGTAAATTGAAACCGAGTCCAGCTGTGCACCGAGCCCCTGGATTTACAAAAATATATACTTATCAGCCACTCTTGCTGAAGATATTTGACCAAGGATAAAATAGATATCTTAATAAGGACACTTTATAAGTTAATTCTATCTTGATTAAAAAACAACCAAACCAAAACAAAAACCTTGTGATTCAAAGGAGATACTTATCTCCAGTCACCCCCTGCCGTGGAGTCAGTTCTGATCCTTAGCCAGCCGAGGACATGAATCGCTGCCGCCGCCATGTCTGTGGGCGGTGGCAGTTCTAAACAACTTCTTTCCAACCATTGGGTATGTTTCATCTGTTCTTCATTGTTTATTGCACAGGGGGGAAAGTAGTCATTGTAAAAAATAATAGTGGGCATGTTAATTATATCTGCTTTGAGGATACAGAAGTTGCAAGGGATTTAAGGAATAAAGATGTATACGTAGATACACATTTTCTTATATGTTAGGCTTCGGATACATATTTCTTTTAAGGATTTATTGAGATTTGCTTGCTGTAGTGCTAAATGAACAAAAGAATGGTTATGTTGTGGGTTGTAATCACTGCAAGGTCAGCGGTTCAAAACCACTGCTGCCACTTGGGAGAAGAGAAGGGTTTTAATACTGATGAAGAGTGACAGCCTCAGAAACGCACAGGGACAGATCTGCTCCAGCTTAGAGGCTCACTAGGAGCCGCATTGACTTGGAATTTGCTAAATGAAGATTTTAAGGCCTTGCCTGAGAGAGATGACTCAAAACTTTTGTGTGGTGAAACCTAGGAATCTGAGTTTTAAACAACGATTCCGGGGAATTCTGATGCAAAACATTCTGAGACCACACTTGGAAAAACATCACTGCAGATCATTCTTACTGTCATTCAACTAGTGCACGTTCTCTTTCTTGTGCGCGCCTATGCACATTGGTATGTCGTGTGACTGGTGATCATGTGAAATGATGTGGAGGTGCCGAAACAACACCTTGAGAGCCGTAAGGCACAGGAAGAAGCATAAATTGTGCCCCAACTTTCAAAATCCGAAAAGAAAAAATGCTGTATTTAGTGACACGGAAATAAAAAATGTTGTACTGCAGTACAAATGATCATAAATTCATGCCTTTAAGCAATACAGATTATAATTTTAACAGTTCTGGAGATCAGACGTCTAAATGAGTCTCAGAGAGTGGAAACAAGAGTGTCTCTGGGCCTTATTTCTAGGTTTTTCCCATCGTAGCGCCTGTAACTCTCTTCGCCATCACCTACCACCTTCTCTTCTTTTATTGCCTGCCTCCTTCTTTTAGGGTGCTTGTGATCATGACTAGGGTCCACTTAGGTAAGCTAGGGTAACCTCCCTATTCCAAGATCCTTAATCACGTCTTCCAAAGTCTCCTGTGCCACATTAAGGAGTCGTCTCGGAATCCGGGATGAGGATGTAGTTATCTTTGGAGGCCACATTCAGTTTACCACATTTATAAGAGGTTTCAAAATGCTCAGGGGAAAATGGAATCAAATGATAATGCCATTTGTTCTCAAATCTTTGGACACCTCTCTATTTTCACTCCCCATGCACATAGGAAAATCCCACTGTGGAATGCGTGACTGCGATAAAGCCTGTCTTGTCGTGAAGTGCCCGTACGTAACTTCAGCTTGGAAGTTCTACAGTGAAGTGGCAAATACTACGCTTAGGAATAAATGCGAAGTGATCTTCAAGAAGAGACTGCACAGGTTGCCACAGTGCTAATTTCCTTGCCTGAAGCAAAATGCGGTTTGGAGATGCAATCAATCTATGATAACAGCATTTTAGTACCAGAGTGGACAAGGACTTTGAAAGTTTATTATCGGTTTATGGGAGCTAGCAACATGTAGTCAATCCATGCTGAGTGCAAGGCATTGCACTGGACAATGGACAGCGAAAAGAGAAATTTAAAAAATGCACTTGCTCTTTAAAGAACTTAACATCCTATTGAGAAATATAGGACACACTTTAGAGAGCCTGTGAACCCGTGTTCAGGACCTCTTGTGGTCTAGTGGGTGACAAATTGGGTTGCTAGTTCTAATCTGTCAGTGATTCAACAGGACGAAGATGAGGCGTTCTGTTCTTGTCACACTTTATACTCTTGGCAGCCCACTGGGGTAGTCCTATAAGGTCAAGATGAGTCTGCTACGACTTGATGACAGTGAATTTGGGTTGATTTACGAACCATGTTATCAGGAGAGACCAGTTCCTTGGGAAGACATCATGCTTAGGAACGTAAAAGGGCAGAGGAAATGAGGAAAGCTCCTGACAAGATGGATTGATCCAGTGGCTGCAACAATGGGCTCAAATGTAACAACAATTTTTAGGATGGTGCAGGGCTCAGCAATGCTAAGTTCTGTTGTACGAAGGGTTTCCATGAGTAGGGACTGACTCAACAGCCACTGACAACAGTGGCCGCAACAACGACAGCAAACAGCAGCAGGATTCTGCAGAGTAAAGGCTGTGAGATCCAGAATTAACGCCATAAAAGTAGCAACTCATAATTTTCAGCCAATGCTTTACTAGGGAATTCTTTGTTATCATATTAATGGTAGCCCAGTGGTAGAATTTCCATTCCATGTAGAAGACCTAGTTTAGATTACCTGTCTATTCATTTCATATCACTCAACCACAGTGGAGGCTTTTGGATATTGATATGATGCTAAACACATTTCAGTGGGACTTCCAGACTAAGAAGGACTAGACAGAAAGGCCAGCAGATCTACTTACAGAGAGCCAGTCAATGGGAACTGTGGAATCACAATAGGTACCCAAAGTGGTATCTAGAAGCAGTGTGCGAAGCAAAAGGGGTAGGCACAAGAACCAGACGTTAGAGCAGCTTTATCAGTACCAATACTCCGGATTGTCTTTATGACAGTTAGTGATAAGATGGAATTTATTATAAGTCTGGCTTTAACATCTCTTGGTGACCCCACATGTTACAAAGTACAACTGTCTCACAGGGTTTTCCAAATGCTTATGGGAACATATCTTGATACTCTAGGCAGGTTCAAACCAGGAACCTGAAGTTAGTATTTGAGCCCAAACCATTTGCACACCTAGGGACTCAGGGCGAGTCTTTGTGAGATGTTTAAAATGATTAAGGTATGTTTTATGAAACGATCTACCCGAAAGGTGTATGGTTTTGGTTCCAAGTGAGACTCCTTGAGGAGGCTTGGTATGTACTTCTGCTTTGTGATTTGACGTCATGTTAGTTTTGACATCGTTGTGTGTCAGACCCTACCATGTGCCTCACCTCCTCATCGTGAGCTATTTCTGATCCCTTCACCTCTGATTTGAAAGTCCCCTCCTCAGAATTAAGACTTTAACTAAGGTGATAGTGCCTATTGCTGACGGTTTTCTCATTAAAATCTATAGGATACATCTATGTGCATATATTTATAGGTTTACTATTAAAGTAGCAGATGGACATTGGGCCTCCACTCAAGTACTCCCTCAATGCAAGAATATTTTGTTCTATTGAACTGGCATTCCATGATGCTCACCTTCCCGACACAACCACTGAAGACAAAGCAGGTGCATAAGCAAATGTGAAGAAAGCTGATGGTGCCCGACTATCAAAAGATAGAGTGTCTAGGGTCTTAAAGACTTGAAGGTAAACAAGTGGCCCTCTAGCTAAGAAGCAACAAGGTCCACATGGAAGAAGCACACCAGCCTGTGTGATCATGAGGGGCCGAAGGGATCAGTTATTAGGCATCATAGAACACAAAATCATATCATTGTGAACGAGGGAGGAGTGCAGATTGGGGACCCAAAGCCCATCGGTAGGCAACTGGATATCCCCTTACAGAAGGATCAAGAGGAGGAGATGAACCAGTCATGGTGTATTGTAGCAACAATGAAACATACAACTTTCCTTTAGTTCTTGAATGATTTCCCCCTGCCTCCCCACTATCATGATCCCAATTCTACCTTACAAATCTGGCTAGACCAGAGGATGTACACTGGAACATATAGGAACTGGAAACACAGGGAATCCAGGACATATGATCCCTTTAGGACCAGTGTTGAGAGTGATGATACCGGGTGGGTGGAGGGAGGGTGGAGTGGAAAGGGGGAACCGATTACAGGGATCTACATAGAACCTCCTCCCTGGGGGACGGGCAAAAGAAAAGTGGGTGAAGGGAGACATCGGACAGTGTAAGATATGACAAACTAATAATTTATAAATCATCAAGGGTTCATGAGGGAGGGGGGAAGCAGGGAGGGAGTGGTAAAAGTAAGGAGTTGATGCCAAGGGCTTAAGTGGAGAACAAATGTTTTGCGAATGATGAGGGTGATGAATGTACGAATGTGCTTTATACAATTGATGTATGGATTGTATGAACCCCTAGTAAAATGATTTTTAAAAAAAGAAGAAAAAAATCTATAGGATACATTTTTCACTTTTAATAGCATGATTTTCTATACTCTAGCCTCCCTGGCTCAAGATATCTTAAATTCTGTTGCCTACATAGTCTCTCTTTGTTGCTTTCAATCACATTACTCTGCTTTAGACTGAGAACTGGCTCCGAGCTTCTCCAGGCAGCGCCTCCAGACTCTTCACTGGGGTGTTCAGGCCCTGGTCAGTTACCTGATCCTTGGCTGCTCCTGCCAGGCCGGCCTCCTGCCTCTCCTTCTTCCAGGCACCTCTTTAAGTTTATTGCCTCCTGAGCTTAGCACTGGTCCCGTTTCTGTCAGGTTTGTGTGTATTAACTCACTGTACTTAGCTAAAATGAGATAAACATAAAACTATAAAATGTTTGGGTTTTATTTCTTGTTTACTATCTCCTTTTGTCGTTGTATCAATTTATTTCTCTGCGCTTAGTACCTGAAGCACCTGTGTCTTTCTCCTGGCCTTGTTACGGTTTAGTATTTTCTGTGAAGAATTCCCAAATCAAATTATATTCACGTAGGTGCATTAATTCAGCTTTATTGGTTGAGAATTTAGGGACAGTACATTGTCGCTTTGCAGTTATTAAAGGGACTAAGCTTTCCATTAGAGCAGAAAGGAAATGTAAACTTATTATTGTTATTATAGTGATATTTTAAAGGTGTGAAGTAATTACTGTCTCCCAAAATTCCTAACATACTCTTGCAGTGTAAAATTTTCTCAGAGAATAACTCCAGCAAGCCAGAAGGTTTATTTAATTTAAATACAAAATTACAGATGACAAATCAGAGAAAATTTCATTTAACAAGTGTGCTTCTGGTGTAGATTCTGTTCTTTGTTGTATGGTGTAACGACACACTGTTTCATACAGTTCATTTTCGAGCACAACAAATAACGAAAGCCGTCTAGTAGAAATGCTTTGGGAAGTTCAGCGACTATTAAAAACCCTATCTCCATCTTCTTCATCTATAACACGTGAATTAATTACTTAAATCCCTATCTGTTACTTAGGAATTTTATAAAGAGAAGTGATAAACTATATGAAGTGTTTTAAATTGAGATGATACTGTTTGGGCACTTGCGAGTGTGGACTTGAACTTTTTTGCATTATGTTACAATTGCGTATGTACTTTTCCCTACATCTTTATCACAGAGAAAGGTATCAGCACTCTGTCCCAGAATCTGAAACTGTGTTTCTCCTGATTCCTCTGGTCCACTTACCCTGTTTTGCTGAATCACCACCGCTGTAGGGAGGCTATATTTGAAAAGCTCCTGTAACTGAGGTCCACTTTCTGCTTCTCAATATGAGTTCTTGTAGTTCTGTGTTCCCGCTAGACTGTGCCCTCCTGCAAAAATGAGACCCGTCTCTCTCGCTTCCCTTTGGACACTCAGCACACGCATGGCAGCCTGACCATCTGTGTTAGACAGGGTTCTCTAGAGAGACAAAACCAGATTGCTGATAATTATATATATATATTTACAAAGATAGGTAGATATATAACACAAGAAATGAACTGTTAAATTATATACAGACAGATAGATATATAATACAAGAAATGAACAGTTAAATTATAAATCAGTACAAATAGCTCAGTGCAACTCACTCCTGTGAGAGTGTTGTGAGCCACTGGCAGTCCTTCAAGTCTTGAGGGCCACCAGGTAGTCCTCTGTAGAGCGATGTGGGCTATCCCAGCACAGGCAGCCAACAGCAAGGCAGGTCACCAACAGTCAGTCCCCAGCTCCAGAGATGTACATTCCAATCCTCTGGCGAGGCAAGTCTTAAAGGGACCTCAAAGTACAGCGACACAGTTCACAGGTTAGGTGTCCCAAAGGTAGTGTAGCTTGAAAATTGAGGCACAGAACAAGAAAAGGCTCTTCAACAGGTTCAGGCTGCCGTGCATTTGTTAATAGAGGCTCATTAACTATTAATTAATAAACATAAATAAATGATGACGTTCTTAATCAGCCTTTGCTGTCCTTTCTCTAAATCGCACAACCACCAAAGGCCAGATCAATTCAAGTCTATGCAGAGTTGCCTTCCCTTACACCTCCCTGAAAGGTTAGTCTGTCCTGATCATGCATATGTCCCGCACCACCACAACGGCCTTTATCTGTAAATGCACAGCAGGAATTTCACAGATCCCCCTGCTGGGTCCAGATGTAGTTTTAGGATTCCTCCCAACATAGCCTCCAGGCAGTCACTCTCAGTCCTCGGGATAACTGAAATGTATCTACTCTTTGTGGGTTGGTTTTTTTTTTTATATAAAGGATTGAAAGATGTCGTTAGCATCCCTCCCCCCTTTTCAGGAATAAAAAAAATGAAAATACTACAGATAAATGAAACTTGCATAAAATATGGAGAGTCCAGGAAACTACACAGTCAATCCCACTGGGTCTAAGGAGAGACACTACCAAAAGAACACTGATTTGGGGCATTGAAGTGCTTTAAGGGATCAGTAGCACCCCTGATGGTACACTGTGGGCTGCTAACTGCAAGGTCAGCAGTTCAAAAACACTATCTACTCCTTGGCAGAAAGATGGGGGCTATGTCATCCTATAAAGAGTTACCGTCTCAGGAACTCACAGGGGCAGTTCTTCCCTGTCCTGTAAGGTCACTGTGAGTCCGGCGTCAACTCAGTGGCAGTGAGTGAGTTTATTTTTTTTTAAGGGATCAAAAGTCTGAAGTTCTTAAACTTTAGCTCTTTTTATGATGCATCACCACAGGATTGGAGCCATAAGGACACGCCTCTTCCATTTGTGTTGGTTACTACAGCTATTTCTGTCTTCCCCGTCTCAAGTTCATGGAATAGAAGAGGAATACTCAAGGACAACAGATAGAGAACGAGAGCAAGATAGTTTATTTTCAAGAGAAGTGAAAGATGTAAAAATAGCCAAACTATACTGAGGAAATAAAAACCTTTTCTTTTATTCTGCTTGTAAATGGGGACTACACAGGGGAAGACAATAGGTTTATATCGCTGATCAGTCCCCTAGGCTTAAGGGGATTCTAGATTGTTGCTCCGGGAAGACACTGAGGAGCCGAGATTCAGAGAAGTTTGCTGACTCTCTTAAGCTGACACAAGTTGTCAGAGAGAAAGCCATCCCTGCAAATTCCTAGTGCATTGTCCTCCACATGGGACTCAGTGGCAACCTGGTTGACATTGGTGGTCGGAAAAGCTTTTAGAAGGAGAGATAAAGCCTGCTCCGGGAAAAGTAAGCAATTTGCCTCTTTAGCGCTTCACGCTTATCATGGCATGTCAGAAAATGCAAATAGGCAGGTGTAATAAAATTATATTTCAGTGCTTTTGAGTGATAAACGGGTTTATGAAGATTTAGTTTGTTTGTAATGATGAGGTAGAATCTAGTTACTCTAGAAGAAGAAAGCAAATAGAAATGTTTATGTATGGTCACGTAAATTATTATACAAAATGTTATTGATTAACCACAAGGTTATGCAATATTTTAAACTCTTCCCTCCACAGTTCAATCCAGATTCACTTAGTACAACAGAGTAAGGTATGTGCATGTGTGAGTGGCTAGTTTTCAATGCGAATGGTCCTAAAATTCACCACGCGCAATATCTCAGTGACTTGTTTAAAAGCGAGTGAGAGCAGTTGAATAGCTCCATCTTTTCTCTGCCTCTCAATTGCTCTTTCTAGATCAAATCACTGTTCTCTTTCATCTGTCTTGCTGGCATAGTCTCAATTTATTTGTTTCACTCATTCCTAGCCCCTATAAGACATATACACTAAGATTTGTATCCCTTGTGGTGTAGTGGTTACATATTGGCTTGAGAATCCCATGGTGGGCAGTTCAAAACCACCAGCAGCTCCAGGAGAGAAAGACTGGGTTTTCTCCTCCCGTAAACAGTCATTGTCTCAGAAACCCACCCTGGTTCACTTTGTGTCAGTGTTCGCTCCACGGCAGTGGATCAGTTCATGTAATCGCTTAACATAACTCTAGTCACGCCACCCTGTTGCTTCAAATCTTTAACTGATATATCTGTGCCTTAAATTCCTATTCTTTATTTCAGTTTACAGTCTATTCTGTAACATGCACGAGTAGATGTTCCATACTCCCCTAGCCTCCCCTTTCAGTGTTTATCTCATTTTTGTGAGTTTTGAAGCCTGAAGCCATCCCCTGTACTTCAGTTCACTAAGGTTTAGGCCCCTAAAACGATATTTCTGAAATGCAAAGGAATGTTATCACTCTGCGGCATCAGAGCCTTCGTGAGTGGAGGGCGGTATTACCTGTAAGGGAGCCCCGGTGACCGAGTGGCTGCTGCAGCAGGCTGCAGACCACCAGGTCTGCAGTGGGAGCTGACCTGCTACTCCCAGGGACAGAGGAGATGGCGTTTTTTTTCTGTCAGCATGTACAGTTCACAGTCTTGGAGATCCTGGAAGTAGTTTGACTCTGTCCTACAGTGTCACGATGAGTCAGAATTGATTCAACAGTGGCTGCTTTGTTTTTTGGATTAGTTTTAAACAGGATGAAACAGACTATAGGAGAAGCAGGATGTGTGTGTGTGTGTGTGTGTGTGTGTGTGTGTGTGTGTGTGTGTGTGAGAGAGAGAGAGAGAGAGAGAGAGAGAGAGAGAGAGAGAGAGAGAGAGAGAGAGAGAGATATCAAGGTATCAAGGTTTGGTTTTAATATGACTGATAGATATTTGAGTGGAGGTATCAGTTGGCAGCTGCATTTACAAATCTGAAATTGTAGGGAAAGTCTTCAGTTTTAATATCTGAAAACTAGATATGATATATGATTAGCAAGATCTTAAGTGTAGACAGCCTGTGGAAGAAGCCTATGGCTTGCAATCCGGATCTCTCTACCATTGAGGGAAGAAAGAGGAGGAGCCAGCCAAACTTGGGAGTGCTTAAGTGGGAATAGAAGTCAAGTAACAAAAGTGTTTCAAAGAGAACACATGATCGCCTGTCCCAAGCACTGCTGACAGGGCAAGCATGCATTGTGAAGTCATTAGTAGGGTACTTTTGGTGCGTCTAGTTCTGGTAGACTGTTGGGGGCCCAGGTGGTGCTTTGGGCTGACTACCAACCAGTGTCAGGGCTTCAAACGCATCAACTGCTTCATGGAGGCAAGTTGAGGCTTTCTGCACCCTTGAAGATTTACAGCCTTGGAAACCCAACATGGAGTTGGAATCAACTCAGTGACATTGGATTTAGTGTTGGTTTTCTGGGTATAAAAGCCTGGTTAATGAACTGTGAAAAGAATTGTATGAGCCCCAATAAATTGTTAAAATTTAAAAAAAAAAGAAAAAAAAAAAGCCTGGTTGTAGTTCATGAGCAACTTAAAAGCAGGGGATATACGTTTCAAAACACCCCATTTATAATTGTCTCTATATTATATGCCCACTTTCATGCTGGTTCATATTACATTTTATGTTGTTTATTATAATATAGGAAACTCTTTTGAGTATCATTGATATAAAAGGGAATGGAAATATGGGACAATAATTGGAGGAACAGAGGTTAAGGGTTTTTCGGTTTTTAATTTTAACAAAGGAGACAAAACAGAGTATGTGCCTACCGAGGAGAATGATCCAGGAGGCAGGCATCAGTTGGTGATGCAGGAAACGGGGAAGGCATTTTGGCAGTGACATCTTTGTTCAAGTAAAAGGGGATGGAATAAGGACTTGGCCTTGGACAAGAGATTAATCAGTTGATCTGTTGGAATGAGAGGAAAAGCAAAAGATGCCCTTTTGATGTTCATATTGTCCTTTTGCTGTTAATCTGTGTGTCATTTAAGATGCCGTGAAGAGTAGTGGTGCTACAACACAGCTTAAGCACTGGGATGGCTTTGACAAGTTCGTTTATTTTCTCATGGTTTCAGGGCTAGAAGTCAGAACTCAAAATGCCAGATCTAGGGGAAGGCTTTCTTCCTCTGTTGACTCTAAGACAAAGTCCTTGTCTGCCCTCAGCATCTGTGGGCTTGGCATTCCTTGGAGATTTCCATCTGTATGGACATCCCTCTTTCCCTGAATCTAGGCTCTCAGGGCAGGGATCCCGGTGAAAAAGACACACTCTGCTGGCTTTTCTTTCACTGTGGTGGGGAGGGTCCTCTCTCTCTTCTTATCTCCCCGGAGGATTCTCCTGACACTGGACGAGGGGCCTTATCTTGACTAGGGCTGTTGCCTCCCACTGAATCCTGCCTCGGTGACATAACAAACATAACATAATCCTCATCACCATGACCTAGTCCAGCTTCAGCTATACATAGAAGATCACGAAGTGGGGGAGTAATAAAATCACAATACAGGAAATCATGATCCAGCCAAGCTCACCCATCTTTTGAGGATACACAACTTAATCCATGCCATTACTTATCAACATCTAGGCACTGCTATGAAGTGCATGGTATGAATCTAGTCAATTCTGACTCACACTGACCTTATAGGACAGAGCAGAATTGCCACTTTTGGTTTCCAAGGCTGTAAATCTTTACAGGAACCAAAAACTTATCTTTTTTCCATTGGAGCGGCTGGTGAGTTCAAACTTCAGACCTCGAGGGCTACGCACTCTGTGGTCTTGTTTTATTTGTAGGCTCCCGTAAAGTGCCTGGTACACAGCAGGCATGCAATACATGTTGGAATGAATAAATGAAGACACTGCTTCTATGTCTTATTTCCTCACCTGGAATTGGATCATTTCCATCAATTCTTAACAACCAGATTGACTCAATCATGCTTTTCTTGTCTGGTCCTGCAGATAGCTTGACAGACTGGTGGAGTTGATTGATAGAAATAGCTGCATTTTTACCAAAATCGGTGATGGTGCTTAAGATTAAAATCAGTGACCCTTACTCTGTCATTTTGTAGTGGTCCTAGTTATAGTTTTAACTTGAATTTATTAGTTACTTCATTTCAAACCTTCTGAAAGCTATATATTTTTCTCATGATACATTTGCCATTTATATCACAGGAAAATGTTACTTGTACAATGTGTTTGCTGGACAGAGTGGATTCCAAGGACACTCATATATGTGTAAGAGAGAGCTTTATATCAAGAAGTAATTCTGCATAAATAAAATATCCCAGTATAGTCCTGATAAAGTCCTTATGTCCAATACTAGTCTGTAAATCTGATCTTAGTCCATAAATTCCTCTTCAGACTCACACAGCTGCAAGCAATGATGCAAAATGCAGGAAGATCACAGGCTGGTAGGTGACAAGTCTTATGGATCAAATGGTGGTAGAAGCATCACAGGGCTCTGGAAGGTCTCTGAGTGGCTTGCCAGCAGGAGGGTAAAGGCAGAGGGAAAGAGAAAAAGAGAGAGCGAGAGAGAGCGAGAGCGAGAGCGAGAGCGAGAGCGAGAGAGAGAGAGAGAGAGAGAGAGAGAGAGAGAGAGAGCGCCCAGGATCCTTCATATGAGAAGACCATGCCCAACAGGAGGCATCATCAATCACCTGATTGACAGACTGGACTCCACCCCTACATTTTCATATCTTCAAGTTGATATGAAAATAATGTAACTAAAAAATACAAATACTAAATTACTGAATATATGTTAAGCTTTTTAATAATGATGATTATATTATCTCTGATCTTTGTACCTTAATGCTTTGTACCTCATTTAACTAGAGACCATGTTTTCTTCATCATTAAATAAAAAATACTTAGCCTTGACCATGGTACAAAATTCCCCCCAAAGAACAAAACACCCACTGCCATTGAGTCATTCCTCTCTCTCAATCTCTCACACACACATGCACACCTGCTCCTCCTGTAGTCTTTTTCATCCCTATTAAAAATAATCAAAAAACTAAACCAACTGCCATTGAGTAATTCTGATTCATAGTGACCCTGCGGGACAGAGAGGCAGGCAGTGTCCCTTAGAATTTCCGAGGCTGTAAACCTCAATGGAAGCAGATGGCCTCATGCTGCTCCTGAAGTGTGAGTTTGAAGTGGTGACCTCTCAGTTAGCTGGTGGCTTTGAACCACTGACCTTTTTGTGAGCAGTCCACCACTTCTCGGATTATTATGGCACCGAGCACGTGCTAATTAAATATCTGTTGACAGTGAATTAGTTTCTATGACAGTTGCTGTTGTATAGGCTAGATCCCCTTCCCTATTTGATGTCCCTATTGCTCCGTTTTAGTGATTTTACTCCTAACTGCTCACACCTGAGAGTCCCAAAACACGAGCAATTGACTGGGGGAGCTCCTTGCCCAGCTGTCTCAAGAACAGGAAGTGCCTGAGGTTTTATGCCCGCCCTTAGCAGTGAGCAGCCAATGAGGCCTGGTCCAGGCTCATGGGAGCCAGCCAATCACGCAGGACACACTTTCCAGATCATCGAGGCCCTTGTGGGTCAGTCTGTGCTCCAGATTTCACCTGAAATTGCAGCCTCGCTTGGATTCTCACGTTTCTGGATGCTGCTTTGCCTATTCCCTCGGAGGTATCTCCTGGGCACGCCTCTTTCCTGATCACCCACACACCCTACTTGTCTTGTGGCCTATCTCTTGGGAATTCCACCTAAAATACCGAATGTATACAGAATAGTTGATGCCAGGCACAGCAGGGACTCAGAATGATTGCATTTCCCCGAGTGTCAAGAGTGGCATGTGCTGCTCTTTCAGATGGGCTTTCCTGAGAGTGTCGGCTTTCTACCGCTGCCGACTAAATCTGTGGTGACTGGACCCAATTTTATATCTAACTTAGTTGCTGCATGAGAAGCAGCTTCATCATTTTAGTAGTTAATTGTTATTGAATTCATTGCAGATATCTTGACTGATTTGTGGAATTGATTGATGGAAGAGGTTATATTTCTGTCAGCCATTTTTGTTGGAAATGTGTTAGTCAGTAAATCTGGTATTGAATTATAGGTCTTTCAAGCTAAAGTCAAAATGTGTTTTCCTCGATTTTCTAGGCTTTTAGATTGTACTTATATCTTGACTGTACAGATAGTTTGCGATTGGCTCACCCCTACCCAGAAATTCTGTTGAAGGAAGTCCCGAGGAACGACTTCCAGACGAATTACCGTGATACACTTCTATGGAGCGGGTCTGCTCTGGGACATATCGAGCCGCTGCTTCAGAATTGACTTAAGAGCAGCTGCTTTGGTTTTCCCTTCTCTCTCCTTTTAATATAGATGGTAAAGAGTCACCTGTACAATCATGTGTTATATTGCGATGGGGTAGGCTAGGGTGTCTAAAGAAACAAAACCAATGACATAGATTGTTTATGGATTTGAAATCAGAAAAAAAAAACCCTTGATATCAAGAAACAATTTCACATCAAGAATGCATCCCAGCTGAGGCAGGCGGATGAAACAGAACAAGTACCTTTAGCGGAAGCAGGGGGATCACAGGTGGGCGCAGAGTCCTGTGGATCCAGGGTTGGTGGGAAATGGCAGGGTGTTGAAACATGCAGGGTCTGCAGTCCACATGGGGCTGACGCTAGAGGCAGACACAATCTTGGCAAGCAGGGAAGGCGGCGGGCTTGAGAAAGAAGTTCTTGCTGTTCGCTTATAAAAAGCCACGCCCCCAAGGAGGCGTCACTAGGCGACTACATGATTGACAGGTTTGACTCCACCCCTGCCTCCACAAAAGTACCAAGTTAGTATAAGATCTAACCATTACACATGGACTACAGTTTTCCTTTGTAGTCTTTATGAACATAAATATCCATTTACATATACTAAATAAAATATTTTATACTGATTTGGGAAAATCACCAGTAAGAAAATAAATCCTTTTATCTGTAAAATGGGATTGGGAATAGGTGTTTTAGAATTGAAAAACACTGTAGAACTATCTGGTGGCAAACACCTTTATTTTATAAATGAGAACATTTGAGACCCAAGCAGGTTAAGTAATTTGCTCACCAACATCCCACGTTCTTAGTGGCAGAGTTGGACTAAAATCCAACTCCCAGGACACTGCTCTCCACTGCTGTACAAAATACACATTTCTTATTCACACAATTGATATGAGGATTAGGGACCACATCTGTGAAAAATAGACTTAGCCTTTGGAAAGAAGGATGCTGGATAGCTTTATGAAAGCTTTATGGAAACTAATCTCATTTTAGCCTTTTCTGTACAATTGTTAGTTTTGTTCAGTTTTATGTTACTTGCCTTAGGATCCTTCTTGGCTGAGGACTAGATAATATACAATGCTTGATTTAAAATCCATATTAAGGGTCCAGATTGTGCTGGAATATGAATGATGTTCAGCTGGGTTTGAGCCAGGAGCACTTGCAGAGTGCCCACCAGAATGAGGATTGTTGATGTCCAGGCAAGAATTTTCTATCCCTGGTTTGCAGAATGGGAACAAGACAGGTTTTTTCCAAAGAAAAGAAGGGGGCATAAATTATATTTCTGCCCTGCTCAGTAATACTTTCAAAGTTTGTTATAATATGTCTTTAACAAACCATGAATTTTCTCTCCTGCTGAGCCACCGTATCCTGACTATTTTCAGCATCGTTAGGGACCCATTATATTAATCCACCATACCTTCAAATCTCTAACAGGCGCACATAAGTGATCACTTTGAATATTTATTTTGAAGCAAGGTATAGAATTGTTCTCTTTGTCGTCTTGCAAAGGGAGGAAATTGTAACTTGCTCACCTTGGTTACTTCAATTGTTGTAGTTTGATTCTTTCAATTACAAAGTGCCTTGATATAATGGACAAAGGATATTGTTTAATTTTTGTAGTCCTTGAAGTAATTTGTGTAGGTTCATATTTGCACGATAGATACAACTTGAGACCAAAAGGCTAAAGTGCTGCGTCTGCATATGTTTTAGGTGCGGTTGTATGCAAGACCCGACGCCATCAGAAGAGGATCCGGGCACTACGCCCTCCATATAACAAAGAGACTAATTGAGTTTTATGAAGACTACTTTAAAGTGCCCTATTCTTTGCCAAAACTCGGTAAGAATTTTCTTGTTTATTTTTTCAGAAGGGCTCCTTGAAGGTGGAGTTTATTGGTTAAGATGCTTAGGACGCATGAACAGTCTAAGGGTTATATTTTTAGAGGCTATGATTTCACAAGAGGTAAAATAAAGTTTGGTGCTTCTGGATTCTTGCCACAAAGTATGTGTATAATTACTTAAGAACTGATGTAGGTTTAGCATTTTAAAAGATAGCCAAAATAATTCTACTTTGTTAAAAACATGCGTAAAAGGTTCTTGGCAGTGTCACACTTCATGTTCTTAACTACCGTGTACAGTAGGCACTGCTACACGATTATTTTTTATATTAAGGAAATTGAGACCATGAAGTTTCCTATTCCTGCAGACAGCCATTAAATGAAGGAGCTGGGATGTCAAACACATTCTCTGTGATTCCCCAAAGTCTTCACTGTGACACTATGAGGAGGTACCCATTGATTAGTGCTTGTTTCCTAACTCTCACATGCCGGGCTACAGTGTGTAAGCTGCCCCTCGGTTTTTTTCATTCAGCCACATGTTGGATGCCGAGTTATAGTAAGTTAAATAAAGAGAAGAGAGAAAGGAATTGCACTGGTCATGGGATTGTGTTCTCAAGTGTTCTTATGTTTCTTCCATGCACGAAAGTAGTATACTCAACACTGTTGGTTGAATGAATAAATTAATTACTTTTATTACTTTAACTTCAATGAGGCTGCTTTGGCAACGTCATTCTATGACTTTCCAGAAAAGTAGAATGCATACCCATTTTGAATGCTGAAGGTATTTTTTCTTCTGAGAAAATCTGTTTTGAAATCTCACATCACAACACTCCTTTGTTCCCCCCTCCCCACCGCTACACGTTTTTCCTTCCCAAGGGGATTTTTGATCAGGATCCACATCAAAAGTATTGCTCATTGGCAAGAACAAAGTGCTTTCATGATCACAGTGCTAGCGTTTCAACCACAGGTTCTTGTCCCCAGAGAATAGGCCTGTTTCATTAAAGTACCTGCCTGCTGTGTAGCTTTACTGGTCATACAATGAGCTGTTTAGAAAATAGACAGAATAGTTGACACTCTTACCACTAGGTGTAGCATGTGATGGAAAAGAATGAGATTGTACATATTTGAATTCATTTTAAAACATAAATAACTTCAAATCCATAGGCAACGTGATTTTTTGTTTTCTGTTTTGTTTGCGTTTTTGTTTTATCCTCTCTCTCAAGTCCTCAGTTAGCCCCGGTTACGCTGACATCTCCCTGGTGGGAACCCAAGGCAGGGAGGTGTACCTGACCTTATTTGCGCGGGAGGTGACACCATGCTCTGTACTCGGTCAAACAAACTGGAGCTTCCCAGCTTGACCCTAATGTCCCATTCACGAGTGCTTGTTGCAAGTTCAGCAGAGAATAAAATGTGGATCATTCTTTGTCTCTTTCAGGCCGGTAATTAGCAGAGGAACTCAATTTAAAACTTCAGGGGTCCCATGTAACTGTCAGCTTGCAGCAGGGAGCATTTCTGCTCCTCTGCTTCACTCCCAGCCGAACCATGTACGCTTTCTCTGTAGAAATGGACGCTGTTCACTGTGATGGTGACTCGCTAACATACTTTAGGGTGTATGGCATGGAATGATTTGACTTTACCCCGGCACAGTCAGTGTTATCTTGGGAAGATATCACAGCCCATGTGCTTTGTAAAATTTCTCTCAGTTTCTATGCATTCTATAGATATTTTCATATGTCTGTTAATGACATTATAAGTACATTTTCTATATAAAATCCTACATAAAGTTTGGTAAAAGCAGAAGTAGTTTGACAAGGTCTTAGCTTTTGTTATACATTGTGAATTGTATTTTCAAAAAAGGAATATTTTGGAATCAACTCGGTTTTTATGAATGACCCAGGCAGACTCGTTTTGGGTATTCGCTGTGGCTGTCTTACTATAGAGTCTATTTCACCCATCCTCTCTTCCCTTACCTATCTTCCCTTCCTGCCCTCTCTTCGACCTTCCCTCCTCCTCTCATTTCCTCTGCAGGTGTTCGTTGGGTCACTCACCTGTTGTAGACACTTAACTTTCTGATAGCCATAGAGTTGTGGATAAAAAATGCAAAACTTCATTCTATACTAATATTTAAAACCTATTAATTTGAGGCAAGTTAAATCATTAAGTAAAATATATAGCCTATCAGCTACAGATTAAAAGACAAAACAAAAACAACTCAATGCCATAAGATTGATGCAGACTCACAGCGACCTTGTAGGATAGGGTAGAATGCCCCTGTGGGTTTCCCAGACTGGAGCTCCTTACAGGAATGGAAAACCTCATCTTTTTCCCATGGAGTGGCTGGTGATTTTGAACTGCTGACCTTGGGGTTAGCAAAAGCAGAAAGGATGAATAGAAAGTGTGTGTGTGTGGTACTGTAGATGAAGCTCATATTTTTACTTGTTTTACTTTTTTCTTTTTGTAAATTGATTTTGTTGTGAATTGGGTGACGGTTTACAGAGCAGATCATCAGTTTTTTTCAACAATTAAACACATTTTGTTTCATCTCATGTACCATCACATATGTACTTCCTTTCTGTTACCCGTTCCCATCCATGCTTCTTTTCGAATGCTCTGAAATTTGTCCTTGGGGAAATGCTGCCCTTTGGGTCTTAATTGGTTGATTATACTCAGGTGTGCCTACCACACTAGCACTGTTATCCCTCTTGAGACCTGTCTGATGTGTGACTGAAACGTGAACTACAAGGGTGAGTCCAGTTACAGACCTGAGGAGTGACTAAGGATCATAGACTTCAGGGTGCCACCAGTCTCTCTCCAGCCTGTGAGCCCGGTCTCTTTTGTGATTCTGGAATCTGTACTGTATTCTCCTCTGCTCTACCCGAGCCTTCTGTGTAAGCCTTTCCATAGCAGGTGGAAGTGGTAGCCAGGCGCCACCTAGTGCTTTGTGTTTCATGGATGTGAAGGCTGATGTGTGCATGCCCCATACAACTATTAGACTAATTGTTTCCATGAGAGTTTCTATTTTTATCAGTCTTCTCTCCTCCCAGTGGGGGAGCAAAGGAGACCAGTAATTGTACCCTAGATGGCCACATGAGTTTTTCAGGCCTCAATCTCTACTCACCAAAGTAGGCCTTAGAACATCGCCTTCATGAATTACCTATGTCACCCTAACCATTGCTAATAAGTGTTTGGTTATGTCTAATAAGGTGTTGAGGTTTTTAAATGGGAAATCACAGAAGACACCATTGGGAAAATGGTTTTTGAGCAAAGGACTTAGGGTAGTAGAAAAATTAGCCCAATACATGGAAGAAATGATGGACACAAAGAGATGAACAGAAAATTTCAAAGGACAGCTTGAGAAGACAAAATAAATTATTATGATTAAATGTGCAAAGACTTAGAGTTAGAACACCAAAAAGAAAGAACATAGTTGGCATATCTTTAACTGAAATAACTCATTATTAAAAAAGTCAAGCCTTCAGTTTCAATCTTGAAAGATTCTATCTGCAAAATATTGAATGATGGAGAAAGCATTGAAAGAAGGAATACACAGTCATTGAACCACACTAATCAACATTTGTCCATTTCAAGATGTAGCATGTGACTAAGAACTAATGACACTGAAGGAATAGATCCAAGCTGTCCTGAAAGTATTAGCCAAAAACAAGGTTTCAGGAATCGATAGAATATCAATTGAAATGTTTCAACAAAGTGATGAACCACTGGTAGCACTCCTCTAGAAATTTGGAAGATGGCTGCTTTGTCAACTGACTGGAAGAAATCCATATTTATAATCATTCCAAATAAATGTGACTCAACAGAATAAGAAAATTATCCTTGATATCAGATGCAAGCAATATTTTGCTGAAGTAGTAAACAACAGTTGCAGTAGTTCATTGATTTGGAGCTGCCAGAGGTTCAGGCCAGATTCAATAGAGGATATTGAACAAAAGATATCATTGCTGAAATCAGATGGATTTGGCTTAACACAGAGAAGACCAGCTGTTGTGCAGCGTGTTTCATTCACTATGTGAAGGGATTCCACTGTATGAATCACTGCAAACTATGGATTACCTTGAGAAGAACAGGAACTACCTATTATGCTCATGTGAAACCTGTACATGGATCCAGAGGACATTGTGTGCACAGAGCAAGGGACTGCTACTTGGTTTAAAATTCAGTAAAAGCGTGTGTCAGAATTGAATCCTCTTGTCCTACTTACTCAATTTGTTTGCACAGCAAATCATCAGAGAAACGGGATTATGTGAAGAACTCAGCATCAGGATTGGGAGGCAGGCTTATTAACAACCTTCAATATGCAGATGACACACCTTGCTGGCTGAAAGACAGGAGGACTTAAAGCTCTAGTTGTTAAAAATCAAGGATTTCAGCCTCAGTATGGATTACAACTCAATGTAAAGAAAACCAAGATTCTCAAAACTGGACTAATAGGTAACATCAGGAAAAACAGAAAGATTGTAGTTGGCAAGCATTTCGTCTTGCTGGGATTCATCATCAACACTCATGGAAACAGCACTCAAGAAATGAAGCAACACATTGAATTATGTAAATCTGTTGCATAAAATTTCTTTCAAGTATTGGAAAGTAAGAAGGTCACTTTGAGGACTGAGGTACAGCGGACAGAAACCATGGTATTTCAGTGACTTTTTGTGCGTGTGAAAGTTGGATATTGGATAAGGAAGCAGAAGAAGATTCTCTGCATTTGAGCTACGGTGTTGGCAAAGAAGAATGAAAGTCCCACGGACTGCCAAAAGAGCAAACTGGTCTATCTTGGTGAAGGACGGCCAGATGCTCTTTAGAGGAAAGATGGTAAGACCTTGTCTCACATACTTGGAACTTATTATCAGCAGAGACCGGTCCCTGGAGAAGTCCATCATGCTTGGTAAAGTGGAGCAGCAATGTAAAGAAGGAAGGCCCTCAATGAGAGAGAGGGATTGGCAGTGACTGCAACAGTGAGCTCAAAGTGAAGGACAGGCGTGACGCTGGGATGGAGACGAGTGCTTTGTTCCGATGTGCATAGGGTTACTGTGCAGCACCGACTTGATGACAACATTCAAGCGGGTATCCAAAAATAACCCAGGTTTTTTTTTTCTAAGCTATGCATTTAAATTTTTTTACAAAACAACCTTTTAACCTTCAAAGTATTATCCATTATACTTAATACATTAGTCAAATCTGTGATTCCATTCTTGGAAACATTTTCAAACTCATCTGTTTGGATGGCTGAGAGCACCTCCCTCGTTATTTTATTCTACTGGACAACAAAGTGAATCACGGCCCATTCCTATGTCATCCTCGCCATCATTTATTATTTTTGAGCCCGTTGTTACAGACACTATGTCAGTCCATGATGTTGGGGGGTCTTCCTCCTTTTCTTTGACCCTCTATTAAACATAATTTCCTTTGGCATGGGTTAATCTCTCCTGGTAGCATGTCCAAAGTACATGAGATGAAGTCTTGCCTCACACACTTCTGAGCAGCATTCTAGCTGTATTCTATTTTTTAAAAATTGGTAGCTCTTATAGATATTATAAAAATTTATATTTCAATTAGATCAAGCATATTTGTACAGTTGCTGCCACCATCATTTTCAAAACATGTTCTCCGTGAACTTGTTGATATCAGATCCCCTTTATCCCCTCCTTAGCCCTCCCTACCCCCCAGGAAACCTTATTATATTATTATTATTAAATTGCCATATCTTACACCATCAAATGTTTCTGCTTACTACAGTTTTGTTATTTGATCCCCTCAAATGGGACACAGTCATCATTGCTGTCCATCTCTTAGAAGAGAGCTTTGTTTGTTCTTCTGGCAGCTCATGGTACTTTCCATATTGTTTGCCAGCACCATTGTTCAATTGCATCGATTCTTCTGTGGCTTTATTCACTATCCAACTTTCATGTGTATTTGAGGTGACCCATGGCTTGGATAAGACATGCTATATAGTATTGGTTCTTAATCATGGGTAAATTTGTTGCCCCATCCAAAAACCAAAACATTCGGAGGTATTGGGGACATTTGCAATGGTCCCAAATGCGGAGAGATGATATTGACATTTAGAAGCCAGAGGTGCTGCTAAACATTTTACATCGTGAGGCCAACTGTTCATCTGAAAATGTCAGCAGTGGTTCACATAAAAGAACTGTGTTGTAGGTGGAAAGGGCAGAGGCATGAAAAGCAGTTAAAATTCAGGCCCAAAATGATGGCCACTTAGTGTAGGCTGTTAACAGTGGCATAGACAGGAGTAGAACAATTCTGGTTGGTAGCAGAACCATTTGGAATTTGTTGACGAAGATGTATGAGGTGTGAAAGAGAGAGAAATCAAGGCACCAACTCTAAGGTTTTGAGGAAAGAACCATAAATATATCAATAAACTCACTGACCCTGAGTCAATTCCAATTCAGTGACTCTGTAGGATAGAGTGTAACTGTCCCTTTGGGTGTCTGAGGCTGTAAACCTTTGTGGGAGCAGAAAACGTCATCCTTTCTCCTCAGTGTGGGTGATGGATTAGAACTGCTGATTTTGTGGTTAGCTCCACAAGCAAGTCACTTTGGCACCAGGGCTGAAGAATGAGAAGGGTGGAATTTCCATTTGCTGAGACAAAAGATCGTCTGTCCAAGAAGGAGATCACTTAGAGACTGACATATCTATTAAACATTTAGGTAGACATTTTATATCTGCTAGAAATTTAAACAGATGTTGGATTTGAAACTGGAGTTGACTGAGTGGTTTGGCTTGAGATATACATTTGTCAGTATCTAATGAAATGTGAAGCTTCGTGCACTCACCCTGGTGGTGAAAGAAGGTAGAAAAGAGAATGGGACAAGGCAGCACTGACAGAGATCAGTCATCTGAGGCTATCATCTACATGCCCTTGAGTGGATTCCAGCAACTGCAAAGCTGCTAATAGAGGTGCTGAGGAAACCAGGAATAGACAATGTCTAGAGAGTATCTCAAATAGGAGCAGACAATTCTGACACGTCATGTTACAGGCGGACTGACTGAGAATTAACTTTAGCAACGTTAAGGTAATTACTGACTGTCTTACAGATAAAGAAGCAAAACTAGGGACACTTATAAAGAGATAAATTGATATCAAGACAATGCCTCATACAATTGTAGACATGGGTAAGTTCAGTCTAGCTCAAGTGCATGGATCAGATGTTAAGCTGGGGGCTTCTCCTGACTTGCCTAACTATAGTGACTGATTACACAGAAAGAAAGAAGACAGAAAGGTCAATGACTACAGGGGAGGATGAGTCTGAGGTCCGAGGTCAGGCTTGTGGCTGCAGAGTTCATAAAATCCATGCACAGAAGGCCAAATGGCAAACTATTGGTGACGTCGAGGGTCATTAATGTAGATAGTGGGTCTTTGGTTGAAGTCCAAAGAACCCCAGGGGTTGATGAGCCAGATGTAGGATCCCCACCATCAAAAAGCGAGGCAGTTTCCCACAGCCTCAACTGACCAGTACATGAGTAGTAGGACACATTCCCCAAAGAAACCTCCTTCCCATTGCATGAGGGCTGTGACCTAAGTCAGGAGGTTGCATCCCGCCTTTATGTTCTCACCTGTGCTTGTCTACTCACAAGCAGACCCCAAGATGGGAATTGTTGTGCTGTGTTAGATCACATCGTGGAGGATTACTGGGAACTTATTGAGAATCCCGACCCAGCCCAGATGAGGCGAGACTTACCTGTCACAGTGACTTTGACAAGTTGCAGGGGATGTTGGCAACAAATACCTGATAGATGTGTTGAAGAGACAATGGATGTGGGGCATGGCTATAGACAATGGGTTTCTAGGAATTCCCAGTGATTTTCTAAGAGGAGGAGGGGAAGAAAGGCTTATGTTCTGATAACACTTATCTCTGGTGGACAAAGGCTGCTTCTGCAGAGCTGAGAGCTGAGAGCTGCCTTAACTTGCTTTCCCCAACCAAATCCCAGAGGAATAAGGAGCTTGCTACTTTCCATTAGAAAGTCAAATTTTAGACCAATTGAGCCAATAATAAACTACTAGTTGACCTGATTTTACTTAAGCTATGGAGGCGAAATGTGCATGTAAGGGTATTATATGACCAATGACCTTAAAATAAAATTTTCTATTAATAAATATTAAAATTTTAAAAATCTTAAAAGTAATTTTTATTTCTCGATTATAAACTCTGCAATGCCTTCTCTCCTCTCTTTTCCTTCTTTCCCAAGTTCTTTTTCAATTGTAATACTGAGCAGTCTGTTTTTCTATTGTGGTCTCATCTGTTAACATACCCCCAAGGGTTTGAATTTTCTCCTCATGTGGTTTATCCAGGAGAGACCCCAGAGGAGAATTATGTAATTGGTGTTCACCATGTGAGGATTTGGTTTTAAATCTCTAAATTTGATAATTAACCTATCTGTAGGTAATCTATTTATATGAGATTGGCAGATCTTTTCTATTTCTAGCTGTTCAATTATAATTAAAAGTGTATCATCTACTTGATACAATACAGCAAGCTATCTTATTTATATTTTATCTTCATGAGAACCCTCAGAGGCATGGAGTGCTTCTTAAAAGGATGTGTTGTAGAAATTTGAAGAATGAAATTGTCCTCTTTCCTCCTATCCCAAAGACATACTAAAAATAACAACAACAAATACTTATATCACTTTTACTATATATGAGTCACTCCTTAGGACATGGAACATTTTGACCCATTTAGTGTTTTACTATGGCCTTAGGAGATAGTCCCTCTTATATTCTCATTTTCCAGATGAAGAAAACTAGGCATTTGGTGATGAAGTAAAGTACTCAGATTACACACTTGGATCTGGAATTTCAAACTCCATGATCTGTTCTCAGGAATAATACAAGACTTTTTCCTTTGTTGTTATTGTTGTTTTAGTTCCTTAAAGGCAATACATGTTCTTTATAGAAAAACTGGAAACTTAACTAGCTAAAAGTGCACACATGATAGCTCCTAATTTTATCTCCGAAGATATATTTGAGTATTTCAAGTGTGATTTCTTCATGGACATTTCATAATTAATTCAGTGATAGATAAAGTGAGTCAGAATTTTATTGGAATATTTTGTTATTCACCCTGTTTAAATTTCAATTAATTATAGACTGATAGTTTTCAGTTTCCTTTTGGTGCTGCTCAAAATCTGTATATCAAGAAGTTCTCTAAAGCGTATGCTCGATTACTTCTTTTCAACACTTTATGCTTTTATGAAGATCCATTACCCACCTGGCACAGAGGTGCCATCTTAGAGGAAGAACTGGTATTTTGTAACAAGAATATCTGCCTTCAGGGAGATTGTGGTTTTGATGAGGAAGCAATGAGATATTTATAGGAATGTGTGAATTAGAGACTTACACAATATGGGATGTAATTAAGTACCAACGTGTACGGTACAAATGTACGGTACAATTACCTGCTAGCCAGGCTATGAACAGTGACTCATTGTACTATATATCCAGAACATGAAATACCTATTAAAAGCAGCCTTCATTTTACTTAAGTCCAGAAAAAGAGAGGGGAATTGAATGAGAAGAAGAGATAGAAGTAGATGGGAGATCAGTTTTCATGTTGTGTACTAGGGAAAGCTCATAGATTTCACTTTATACATTTGGTTTTATATAGTATGTTGATCGATTTACTTTCCTATAGTAGACAAATTATGAGATATAGTACCTTTTGAATTTTTGTAAATGAGAGAGGTTAGCTTGTGTAGTTTCTCAAGTTGTCACAGATGTATCTATGTCTTCATGCTGACAGCACTGATGACAACGACAGTCCTTCTCCTTGAAGGTGGGCACGCTTACTGTCTCTCATCCGGTAGCGTGGTTACAGTTCCATACTTACTCTGTGATTGGGTCTTCTCCCTGTATCAGTGGCTGTATTGTTGTTTTTAATTGGAGGTAATAGATTTATAATACTTGATTATGCATATTATAGTGATTATTTGTGATCCTTTCAGTGTGTTTTTTCTTCCTCCGTATATATTTTTTCTGCTTTTGCTTAGCTATTGGAATGTACAAATACTGAATACCATTTACCATATATACTTGTGTATAAGCCGAGTTTTTCAGCACATTAAAAAAATAATTTTATTGGGGCTCATATAACTCTTATCACAATCCATACATACATCAATTGTGCAAAGCACACTTATACATTCGTTGCCCTCATCATTCTCAAAATTCGCTTTCCATTTGGGTTCCTGGAATCAGCAACTCATTTTCCTTTTTTCCCTCCCAATCCCTCCCTGCCCCCCTCTCCCTCATGAACCCTTAATAATTTATAAATTATTATTTTATCCTATCTTACACTGCCCAGTGTCTCCCTTCACCCACTCTTCTGTTGCCCATCCCCCAGGGAGGAAGTTATACGTAGATCCTTGTGATCGGTTCCCCGTTTTTAACCCCCATCCCTCCTGGTATGGCCACTCTCACCAATGGTCCTGAGGGGTTCATCTGTCCTGGATTCCCCGTGTTTCCAGATCCCATCTGTACCACTGTGCATCCTCTGGTCTAACCAGGTCTGCAAGGTAGAATTTGGCTCATGATAGTTGGGAAGAGGGAGCATTTAAGAACTAGAGGAAAGTTTCATTATTGCTACAGTGAACACTGAGTGACTCATCTCCTCCCCACTACCCCTCTGCAAGGGATGTCCAGTTGTCTACAGATGGGCATTGGGTCCCCGTCACACGCTCCTCTCCTTCACAATGATATGATTTTTTCCCCACCTGTCTTTGTTGCTTGAAACCTGGTCCCCTCGGCCCTTCATGATCACACATGTTGGTGTGCTGCTTCCATGTGGGCTTTGTTGCTTCTGGGCTAGATGGCCGCTAGTTTACTTTCAAGTCTTTAAGACCCCAGACACTATATCTCTCGATAGCCGGACACCATCAGCCTTCTTCACCACACTTGCTTATGCACACATTCATCTTCAGCGTTTATGTGGGGAAGGTGATCACACAATGATGGTTTTTGTTCTTTGGTGTCTGCTACCTGATCCCTTCAATACCTCGTGTTCACATAGGCTTGTGTGCTTCTTCTCTGTGGGCTTTGTGGCTTCCGAGCTAGATGACCGCTTATTTGTCTTCTAGCCTTTAAGACCCCAGATGCTATATCTTTTGATAGCCGGGCACCATCAGCTTTTCCCACCACATTTGCTTATGCATACGTCTATCTTTAGCGATCATGCTGGGAAGGTGGGAATCATGAAATGACCATTTAGCTGAGCAAGGTGCTCTTGTATTAAGGGAATGCACGTGAGGAGGCCAAATGTCCACCTGCTACCTTACTACTAAACCTATAAATATATGCACATAGGTCTATTTCCCCCATAATCATAAATATATTTACATATGTACATGTCTGTATTTAGGCTTCTGGGTATGCCCTTTTCCTCCTACTCCTTCCCTCTATTTCCTTACGCCTTCCTCCTGTCCCACTACCATGTTCAGCCTTCTTTCTGGTTTCAGTAATTCCTCTCAGTACCTTGCCCTTGGTCACTCCCTACCAGTCCTCCCATCCCCTTCCCTGGCACTGGTTTTGAACCACTCCTTGTTCCCTTGTCCCTGAGTTGGCCAATACCTCCTCCTTTCCCCCACCTCCCACACTCTCATTTCCCTCCGGGACCTTTGGTCCCGTTATTTTCTTCTTACATTGTTTGTCCCGCCTATCTTATCTAGGTGGACCTGCAGATATAATAATATGTCAGCACATTTTTAATGCAGTTTTTATGATAAAATTATGTGCCTCAGCTGATATTCAGGTCGGCTTATATTTGAGTATATGGGGGTGTGTGTTTTCTTAAGTTGATCAAGTAACACTTTTTTTGTCGGGGGGAATAAAATTTCTGGGAGGTCTGTATAGCCTAGTCTAATTCTGACTTCAACCTCAAAACACTTTATTTCAACTAGAGCTCTTCAAACTTACAATAGAGCTATTTAATCTAGTGGGTTATTGGTGGAAACTAACATAAGCTGTCTCAGTGGGCTCTCAGGGAAACAGGTGAGGCAGTCCATCTCGTTTCAGTTTTCTAAGTACCACCGGGAAATACTTTTGTGCAAATGACTATCCTTGCTCCCCATTTGGAATCAAGTAAATGTAGACGCCTCCTGCCTCATGGAGCTAATTTATTTCGTCAAAGTCCTTCATAGGGTGATTTTTCTAAGGAAAAAGAAAGGCAGTTCCCATTAATTTCAATGGCAAATATTTTTATGCGTTTCCTACCCCCACTGCCTTATGCTAAAACAATACCAAATCCAAGTCACTTCAGGATTTATCAGCCATTTTACAACAATCCAGCAAGGCAATTTTCCCTTCATTAATTATAATATGATCATTTAGCAGTCCTTGTTAAGATATTTTGCATTTACCGCATAGTGTACATTTCCAAGACTACACTAAAAATGCAAAACCAAAAAATAGCACTGTGACAATGAGAGAAATCAATGAAAACAATGCATTTTAGTGGGGACGCTGCATGAGATTATTACGGCTATAAACCAGCAAACCATGAGTTCATTGAGAGGAGCATGTAATGCAACACAACAGAATTGAATTAACTAATTCAACTAGTATTTATTGAGTAGTGACCAGATAACGTTGTCCTCAGCGATGATAATAAATGGTCTCTTCCATTAGGAACCTAAAACCTAGTTGATTTTTATGACTGTGCAGCTTGCCAGCATTGTTTGATGTTCAGTTTGCTTACCACCCTCCCCTATGCGTTCGTTTTTAAGAGTGTCTGGCCTTTACAACGTTGGGTTTGTGCCCAAGCATATTTTCATTAATTTAGTATTAGTCTTGTGAAAGAGTGCTTCTCCTCCTGAAACTACATGCAATTTCAGAAAGTGCTTAACTTGCTCGGGTGTGTTTGTAAGGAGCCCCCCAAGGCGTTGTTTACAGACTCCAGCAGCAGTATCCGGTCCTGACAGCTCTGCAGTGAAGTGAGAGAATGGACTGGCTCCACTATGTTGACTTGAATCATTGCTAAAGTCTCATGCTCTGTATTCTTCCCCCCGCCCCTATTCCCATGGCTTTAATGATGCCACGCCAGTGATGGGACCTTCTCTCAGGATCACCCGAGCCCAGCCTCGCTCGCCTACTCCCAGACATCTCTCGGATTTCTGTCCCTGCCCTAAATCCTTGATTTTCTCCTTTTATTGGGTCCTTTTCTGTTGGCACTAAAAATGGGGAACTGTTTCTCTTCACTTAAACACACAGACCCACACACTTCCACTCCCACTCATTCCAGCCACTGGACAATTTCTCTCCTTACTTTTATAGCCAAACTGCTTTAAGAGGTTAGCTGTCTGTACTGACTCCAATTTTTCTCTCTCCTTTATCTTTTGAATGCACTTAACACCAGGCTTTTGCCCCCTACACGCCACTAAAACTGTGCTTGTCAAGTGCAAGAATGCCTCTCCATTGTGAACTTCAGTGGTCAATTCCCAGTTTTCATCTTGAACTGCCAGCAGATTCTGACACAGTTGTTCTCTCAACTCCTTAAGATACTTTTTTTTTCACTTGTCTTTTCAGACAACACATTTCTCTTCCCTGCCCGCCATCCCTCCTGCTGCTCATTGGGAATTCTCTTCCTATGTATTTACTTTCCTTTCCGTCTCTCTTCACATTTTCTCTCGAAGTGTCCGGGTCTCAAGTTGCGTAGCTCTTTTCTTAACTACCAACTTTAGTCACTTATTGACTTCACCTAGCTTCTTTAATTACTATCTGCTGATAGCTAACAACTCCCAAATTTGATCTTTCCAATTGAGTTCGCTCTCAATTTCAGATGTCTACTTTGTACTATTTGGCATCTGTTTGAGTGTCTAAAGCGTATATGAAAATTACCATGTTCAAATTTGAGGTACACATTGTAAATCACTGTCTTTTTCCTTCTGAAGTTTTGCCTATCTCAGAACAGGGCAGATCCATTCCTCCAAAAGTTGTTTGGTGTTCTTGCTGGCTGCTGTCTGGTGATTCATTCTCACGGTGGTCCTGTGTGTGTGTAGACTAGAATACGACTCCGTTTGCTTTTCGTTGTTGTGAACTTTTGGAAGTTGATCGCTAGCACTGTCTTCGCTGGTATCTCTGAGGGGAAATGAATCGTTAGCTTCTCAGCTAGGAGCCAAGCACTGAAGTGTGCTAGCTAGAGAACCCCTACATTGTTTAGAAAACACACAAACAAAGTAGCAACCTTAGATTTAAACTTTGTCTCTCATGTCACACACCCAAGTCATAATGCATCTTTTTGGTTCTATATTATAAATATCTTGGAAATCTGATCACTTCTAGCCATTTACCATTGTAACAGCTCATACTGTTATCTGACTCGCCGTGCTTTCTTTGTCTTTGTGCACCTTTTAACTGAAATGGATTCTGATGTTAAGTGGTATGTGAATGTGATATGTCCTGAATTTTAAGATTCTGTTGGACAGATGTTAGATTTAGCTGCTGCTGCTGCTCTCCTGTTTACACCTTGCCTTGGCACCTAGTGCCCATTCAGGGATTCTTTGGTGTTTCAAGACCCTGGATGGTGTGGCTGCCGCTCCATCCTCGTCTCCGATTCCTCTCCTCCTTGTGCACACCTGTTCTGGTTACACTGCCAGCCTACTGTTTCTTACAAGCACTACGCAGGCTCCTTACTTGGGTGTTTTCACTTGCCCTTCTTTCAGCCTAAAGCCCCCCTTCCTTCAGATGTATGCGTACTTAAAATAATCTGTTTTTCAGAGTTGTGTTTTCTGACTTCCGCTTTTTATATTATAGCGTTGCGGTCACTCCTTATCTTCCTTCTTTGTTTTACTCCTCTCCCTTTCCCTCATTTCATGCAGCATTAAGGTTATCATTTCCCTTATTAAATCTTGGTCTCTAGCCCTTGTCCCACAGCAGGCACTTGGACGGCGGGGAGAAGAGTGTCTTAGTCGGAGGGAAGATCCATTGCCAAGGCTTTGAGGTGTGCAATGTTTTAGTCTGATTAACAGCAACAAGGCCAGTGAGGTTGGACTAAAGTCAGTGGGGAAAGGGGTAGCAAGAGATGAGATCAGAAGGGGCCAATTATATATGACTTTAGGGGTTTTCACTCTGTGTTTTTTTAAGAGTTTGGTTTTGGGTGTTAGGAATGTGACCTCAAGATAGGCGATACAAGAAGAGATGGTTTTATTTTCTTGTTTGCAGCTCGATTTCCACTGCCGAGTGCCGTGCCTGACCCAAGGGAGGTACTTAACAAATCTTTCAGTGTTTTCCCATCTTCCATTTTAACCCTTTGTATTATGTGGAAGATAAGAAGCAAACCTTTTCTTTTACTGTTGTTGAAAGTATATACCAATTCCCCATGTTGACCTCAATGCTAGTGAGTACATACCCCAGGTCTGCAACCTTCCTCATTCTCCTTTGCCGAGTCATTCCCCTCCAGGAACTTGAACGTTTTGCCCCTGAGGTTTCTAGTTAATATTTCATGTTGCTTTGGTCAGCTTGATCTCATGCAGTTTCAAGGGCTCCAGGTAGTGTGAAGCCTATGAGCATTTGAAACGCTGGTACACACTTTTCTCCCGTTTGGTCCAGTTATTCCACAGAAGCTTTGGTCAAGATGTTCAGTAATGGTAGCTGGCTACCATCTAGTTCTCGTGGTTCATCTTGTTTGAGAAAATGATGACGGTTTTCCTCATAATTGCAAAAGCTGTGCCTTTTCGGTAAATAAGATGTCAACGAGACTAAAGATGTGGTATCTCTATTTGCAACAGCCCTGCCATTAGGGCCCCCAAGTAGAGTTTGCTGTGAAGACTGGGGGCAAATGCATTGAGCTTTGTTTACCATCAGAGCAGTGTGAGGGTGGAGCTGTTAAGAAGGGTGGTTTTGCATGAAATGCTTTTTTCTTCTGAAAATGCAGAATCTCGCTTTTCTTGGGCATTAGAACCACATTAATTAATGGATTTGACATATGTTTATTGGCTGTTTACTAGATACTATTCTGCCAACTGGTGGAAAATCAGCAGTTAATGAAACAGATATTCCTGTTCTCCTGGAGCATACTTTTTAATGGGAAAAGACAGGTCGAAAACAAAACATTTATGATGTTAGAAAGTGATAACTTATATACGAAAAATAAAATGTTGGCAGGTCGGGCTGTAGTTTTAAACAAGGTGTGTGGTCAGGAGAGAAAGCTGCTCAAAAGGCATGGAGGAGGCCCCACCTGACCCCTGGCCTGCCTGTTGACATGAGGCAGACGTCAGCCATGCCTCGACCTTCCGTCCTTCTCTATCCTATGCTGACACGGACCATTCCTGCCATGACACTCTACGTTCATGCTGCGTTTCATGCTGAGGCAGAAGTCACACATAGGACCCACAATTGTGTATTAGGGGAATTGGGAGGTAATCCCAAGTCAGGATCAGCAAACAATACAGTTATGGTCATTGGTCCACAGCAGCATCTTCATAGCCAATAGCCAGCTCTCTCTATAGTATCAGCCTCTCGCCACATGATCTCTTGGCCTCTGGCTCTTGCGGCCAAGAAGCTGACCTGCTGCTCTGCCTCGCAGTCTCAGTGTCTGCTCTCTCTCTCATGATCTCTCTGCTTCAGCCTCTGATGTTGGGTTGGTTTCTTTGCTAAGTACCATGGTGTCTACATCATATCTTCTGGTGTATCTGGTGTCTTTGCTCTTGGCTTGTGCTACTTTAGAAAGGGATTTCAAACATACTCCTTTGGTAGTTGTTCTTCTGATGGGTGATCCTGGGACTTCTCTCTCTGCTCCTGCTTTTGAAGTGTCTCTTATATAGAGAAAATGATTTTGAGGTGTGGTGTTTAATCTTTCAGCAGACCATAGCCCCAAGGAAACAGGGTGCTGGCTTGGTTCACCCCCTCTGCTGCAGTGGAGACTTCATCCCCCTAATCTACTGTCAGTGCAGTAGAGAGCTCTCTCCAAAATGGAATTCGAGCCAGCAGCGCAGAGGCCAGCAGTTTTAGTACATCATGTAAGGATTGTGGCCAAAGGACCATATTCATTGATGCTATCTCAAAGGCCTAATGGTGAAATGGTTCATTATTCAGCTCCCTACCAACTGGTTGGCAGACGGAACCCACCCATTCATTCGGTAGAAGCAAACACTGGAGATCATTTGATTGCAGCTAAGATCATTCTAGTGCAGGGGTTCTCGATCTTTCTAATGCCATGACCCTTTAATACAGGTCCTCATGTTTGATACAGACCCCCAACCATAAAATTATTTTTGTTGCTACTTCATAACTGTAATTTTGATACTGTTATGAATCATAATGTAAATATCTTATATACAGGATGTATTTTCATTGTTAAACAAATTGAACATATTTAAAGCATAGGGATAATCACTGTAGTAATTATATATTGTGAAACATTTATTTTTAATGACAAATAAAAGAAATTTGGTCTTGAAGCATGGTGTAGCATGGGTAACAGTCTTCATGCCCAGTACTTGTATGTGGGTGTATCTGCATGTGGGCGGACCTGCCTGGAGACAGATAGAGAAGGGTCTCGGTTCCTAAGACCATTGGAAATGTGTTGAGAACCGCTGCTCTATAGGGTAATTTTACTTGGTCACATGGCATTACTGTGAATTGACATGGACTCAATGGCACCTGAGAGAAGCCTGAAGGAGAACATTGTCTGACTCCTTGGAGAAAAGTCGGGGGACCGGGTCAGACTGCATGGACCTGAGAGTAGGATTTGTAAACTAACTGTTGCTGACAATCAAAGATCTTCCATGGTTAATGAAAGGCTCACTTTCATTTTGAGCAGAGGAGCAATTGAACTCTGCTTTGAGTTAATATTAAGTGGTCACTTAAATAACCCTGATAGCATGGTTGTTACGCATTGGGCTGCCTAATTGCTAGGTCAGCAGTTCAAAACCACTAGAAACTTGGTTTGAGAAATATAGGGCTTTCTACTCCCATAAATAGGTCCAGTCTCAGAAACTCGCAGGGGCAGTTCTACTGTGTTTTCTAGGGTCATTGTGAATCAGCATAGACTCAATAGCAGTGAGTTTCAGTTTTTAGCTGCTTCATATAATATGGCTTTGGAGGATAGAGGAGAATCAAGGGCAGAAGCTGAGAGGCTCCTGCATTAATCTGAGAAAGAATGGAATTTTCTACAAGAGTGCTAGCAGTAGAGGTAGACAGAGTGAACTTATTTTGGATGGATTTTGAGAGGAGACCCACCACAGTTTGCTGCATTACATCTGGAAAAAAGGAAGTTGGGTGCCTCTTTCTCTGAACTGCTTTTTAGTGTAATCTGGTGGCAACTAGTTTGAAAAACGATGCTCTTTCTTCTTTCCCTTGTAGCTTACACTTCTGCATAGCTACAGTGAAGGGGCGCAATCTTTTCATGCTTCCTTATTCCCTCGTGGTTGTTTGAAATTAACATAGTGGGATGAGTCATTTGTATTTTCAGTTTTGTCCAAACAGAGCAGCTGTACTTGGAACAAAATAATGGTTGTAATAATCTTTTCTTGGAGTAAATTGTTCTTTCACTGGCCATTGGTCAATCCGGAGTTAAATATAACCAAATAGCTATCCTAAGCCTCAGAGGACAAGCGCAACATTTCATTAAAGTCTAGGCTGGGGAGTACTGCTGACAGAAGCACTGCCAATCAGGCAATTTGAAAAGAAAGGTGACCATTCCTATAAACTTGAGAGCTAAAATAGCTTATATTGAGATCAGTAGGTTTTTCAAAATAGCTTCATTACAAGAAACTGAGACTGAGGGGTCGTTATGTAAATTAAGGTTACCCTTCTAAAAGCCAATAAAGGCAGAAAGCTCTCTAAGAGAGAAATAGTCAAAATATATTTTTTGTCTCCCTTTTCCCAGTGTTATTTTAAGCATTCTTTATCCAGTTCTGAGCTTCTCAGAAAAAAGACAGGGACTACTTGTTGATTGATGATCCTTTCTGCGGTTTAGGGGCTTCGAATGACCATGATCATGGCTTTCCTTTACCTTCAGCATTTAGGCTGTCTGATCTGATACAATAAAGAAGAGTAACAAAGATCTTTGTTGTAAACCATGGAATATTCACTCCCAATCTTGTGGAGCGAAAAGCAGATGTCCCTCTCTCACCTGAGTGAGGTATACTTTGTTTACTTTTTATTTTTTGTAATCTCAGAGGGGATTGTCTCTCAAACCATATTAAAATTAAACTGGGATGGATATGAGGAAATTATCACAAGAAAAATAAATTGAAATATTTTTCCAGTTAATAACAAAGGTACAGTCTTCTAAATAGTGATCGATGCTGTCATCATTAGGAGTCATTAAGTTGACACTAACTCAGAGAGAGTGCAAGTATGCTGTTAGGTACATGGAGTCAGTGACCACCCATAGTGACCACTATACACATCAGAATGCTACACCGCACGGCCCTGTGCCATCTGCACAATAGTTCCTACCCTTGAGCCCATTGTTTCAGCCACAGTGTCCGTCCATCTCCCTAAAGACTTTCCTTTTATATTGATGCTCCTCCACTTAACCAAGTTTGGTGTCATTCTCAAGGGACTTGTTTCTTTTGATAATATGTACAAATATGTAAGATGAAGTCTCTCCTTCCTTGCCTCTAAGGACCACTCTTGGCCATATTTCTTCCTCAACAGATATTTATTTCTCCTTTGGGCAGTCCAAGTACTTTCAATATTCTTGACCAGCACCACAGTTCAAATGGATCAATTCTTTTTTGGCCTTCCTTATTGCATATCCAACTTTCACATGCATATGAGGCAATGAAAAATACCATTGCATGGGTCAGGCACACTTTAGTCCTCAAGGTAACACCCCGCTTTTCAAGACTCTAAAGACGTCTCGTGCAGCAGATTTACCAAATGCAATGCATCAGTTGCTTCCATGAGTAGCGATTGTGGATCCAAGCAAGATGGAATCCTTGGCAACTTCAGTTTCTACATTTACCATGTTGATACCCGTCAGTTTAGTTGTCAGGATCTTGGTCTTCTTGACATTGAGTTGTAATCCATACCATAGACTGCAGTTCTTGATCATCAACAGCAAATACTTCAAGTCCTCCTCATTTCCAGCAATCTAGGTTGTGCCATCTGCATGTTGCAGGTGCTCGAAGCCTTCCTCTACTTATCGCAGGGGTTAATAAGCCTTCCTCCAATTCTCATGCCACATTCTTCTCCTTATAAGCCAGCCTCTCATGATTTTCACAGCATATATATTAAACAAGTATGGTAAGAGGATACAACCCAGACGCATAACTTTCTTTATAGAGAGAGCAGAAGGAAACACTGCCTAGCTACATCCTCCTATCAGTTTTTGTTATCTTGAGCTTAATGTTGAAGCCAGGGTCAATCCATCTTGATGAGGGTAGTAATATTTTTGTGCTTCCTTCTTCTTTAGCAAACATGAAGCCCTTTTCCAGGGGCCAGTCTCTCCAGGTAACATGTCCAGAGTATGTGAGATGTCTCACCATCTTCGCTGCTGAGGAGCATTCTGTTCTTGAGCACTTCAATCTTCTCTCTGTTTCACATGATGTTATGTATTGATCCAATTTTAAGCACTTGGGGTTTTTGTTTCTTTTTTCAGATTGAGTTGAAATCCATATTGGAGTGAATTATATTTATAAAATAAGATTTTTGCAAACTACATTTTTACTTGATTGACTGTACCACTGCAGTATCTGAGATTGAGATTGAAACATTATGATTTTCAAATGGAAAATATATTACTACGTCAGTTTTAGCCTTACAACCTCTTTCACGATCTTTGAGAACTGTGATGCAGCTGCAGCACATGTAAATGTAAAACAGACTGAAGTGTAAAAAAGAGAGGTGGCCTGCATGGGAGGTTGCCATACATAAGCAGAGCGGATCCAATATGGCAGTCGTAAATGATGCCCCTGGGGCATCTCTAAAGCTTTAGGGAGTCTAATTTTGAAAGAAGGAGTGAGTTCCAAATGCCATTTTTCAACTGGAGGAATTTTAATGGTTTATAGTTTAGATTTATTCTTTATTGGCTTTATTTTCTCCTATGGGTTTAGTCTCCTTATGAGAAATAATTCATGAATGACCTAAAGTATCTCTTCAATAAGATAGAATAGCATGTTTTTTAGCTTTTAAATTGTTTAGCATTTTCTTCTATTTTACAGACTGGAAAAACATTCACTTGACTGTAAAATAATTGGTAGGTTTATAATGTTTAGGATCATTTAGCTTAAGTACATTTAGATAGACCCTGCAAGTTTTTATTAATATTAATAAAACTAGATAGTGAGTGGTATGAATCCTGGTGAGCCAAACTTCTCCAGTGGACGAAACCAACACTCTGTAGCTGTAGCAGAAGTTTGGTTATACTTCTATACTTATGCATGGACTTGGGTCACATTCAGTGCTACTTGCTGAGATTTGAGGGATTGTCAAAGACTATATGGCCCAAATGTAGATATGACAGCCATAAAGTGTATAAGGCTTCCCTTTCACAGTTTCACTTTATATTAATTATTTAATCATTTAAGAGATTTAATTGGGTTATCATCTTAATATCTGTTAAACTACCTTACCCTTTCCTGGCATCTGTATTGAGACAATTTATAAGAATAAATTTCAATCAAGGAAATAAATCTCCAAAATCAATATGATAGTGATTAGAGGACATTCACTGTAACAGATCAGACACTAGATAAATATTTTACAGTTTGGGAGCCATAACATGACATCGACAACTACTCAACTTCGTAGAGGTGGCAAGAAAGCAGCCATAAATAATTTATAAGTGAATGAGGATAGGCGTCCCAGTAAAATTTTACACAAAAACAGGTAGGCATGTGGATTTGGCCACGGACTCTACTTGATTGCCTCCTTCATTCAACAACACAAAAACCTATAGTTTCTTTAAACTAAGAGGTTATAATCAGGGATGTATTTTCTTTCTACATTTCTATATATGCTTAAAAATAAAACTCAACTGTCACATTAAAAAGAACTGGTACATTTAGGTTTTAATAAGATAATCAATTTGTCTATAAATATATATAATGGTACCCACATTAATTGAGTATACATATGTATCAAAATTATAATCATATGCTATATTATTTGTATATGATAAATGACTATATTTGTTTCTATATAACTTTTGAAAAGTTTAAATTATATGTATGGGTAAATTAATTTATTTGTATGTACCATATTAAACATATTTATGTACAGTATATTAAAAATCAATATTGCATATTCATCTAAAGACTTATGTTGATACTTTTGTCTAATTTATTTAACATTCTCACCTGGAATGAATAATATCTGGAAACTTCAGGATCGATAAACCCATTTTTCTCACCACTTTGAATAATGCTGAAAATTAAGAAGAGCGGTAGTAAAGCATAATGACTGATTCTATACTGCTGACTCAGGGAACTGGATTTAAATTTCAGGTCTGCTACTCAGTGTCTGTGAGATCTCTGGCATTCAGATATTTAAATCTATAAATGGGAATGTTTCCAAGTTAACAGATTTACTGTGTCCATGGTATGTTTCAAGGAGCCCTGTGGTGTAGTGATTACACGTTGGGTAGTTGAAAACTACCAGCCCCTCCTGGAGAGGGAGATGAGGCTTTCTACTCCCATGAAGAGTTACAGACCCGGAGACTCACAGGGGCAGTGCTACCCTGTCTTACAGAGTTGCCGTGAGTCAGAAGTGACTCAATTGCAGTGAGTTTGGTTTTTGATTTTCTTTTTGTAGGTTGTAAGTATTTTAATATGTGTTTGTGGTAGTCACCTAATCTGGTGTCAATTTAAGGATTGAGAGTGTACGGGTTAAGTTTAGGTTGTCAATCTGGAGATAGCCAATGAGACTTCTGTGTGGGCATGGGCTTCTCCTGAGAATTCTGGGAAATCTGGTACTTCCTCCTTGGAGAGCTGGAAGACACCTCTCTCTCTCCCATTTCCTGGGAGACATTGCAGAAGACAAGTTACATGGACACAACCAGACCTCGGAAGCTGGAGAAGCCACAGAGAAACCCCTGCCAGCGCTGAGATGCTTACAACGCCACTGGACCCGGAGACTTTCTACCCACTGGCTTGTGATCATCCTGCATTTGGCTTCATTGCATGTGTTTCGTGATTCTGAAGAGGACTTTATAGATTGATATCAGACATATGGGCTTATATCAGACTACGGACTTGATCTGGACTGGGCTGGGATGTTTTCTCCATGTTCAATTGCTCTTGTACAGAAACCTGTCTCTTATATACATATACATGTTTGTGAATATGTTTCTCTAGTCTACCCGAACTAATACAGTATTTTTATTGTTAGTTGCTATCAAGACAGTTTTGGTGCATGGCTACTGCATATTTTCAGAGTTAAAAACCCTTTTAAATTTTTTAAGATATTTAAGAGTTCAGAACGAGAGTGCTAGGTTTCTCTTCCAAAATAGCTTTGGGTGGGTTCTAACCAGCAGCCTTTTGGCTAGCACTCAAGATTTTAACTATTTGAGCTACCCGGAGACTTTATAATATGTGCTGTCTATTTTTATTTTTATTGGTTCAATCTTTCTTAAAAGTTTAAGTTCACTAAGGCTCACGCTTAGGCATGTAACGCCCCTGCTTCAGAACTTGGCCATAGGAAGAATAGAGTTCTTCCCCACATGGCAATGGATTTACCCCTGCGAAGTGCGGGTGAAGTGAGGTCAGAGTAGGCAAGGGATGTCTTTAATGCAACAATCTTAGAGAGAACATAACATGTTTCAGAATGAATTCTATTTTTCAAAGCTAGAGGATATAAAAATTGAGGATCTGTACCCAGTGTCATCTTTTATATATATGTTGTCAAACATATCAGTCATTTGAAATTTAAGATTAAAAAACCCTACAAATAAATGATCACAATAAAGAAAATGTACTGATCCTCATTTTTTGATGGCAGTTGATTTATTTGGGCTGATATAATGCTGTTGTATTTTGTGTTTTTGTTTTATATAGTGAGCCTAGAAAGTGAATCTTTATGGTGGATGTCATGTGTGAAGTGTTAGAAATATAATGAAGATATTACTTTAAACTTCACAAAAATATTAAAGTTTTCTATTTATTAGTCTTTTTGTGCCCTTCAGGATATAGTAGAATCAAAGTTAATATGCAATGTATCTTTCATGCATGTGTTTCTAAAATTCTTTTGAAGACAATGAAAAGGGTTTGGAGTAAAAATAATAAATGTGCACTCCTTTCTTAAGTGAACACACTCAGGCGTGATATTTAGTTATCTGTACTGAGACTGGTAAAATTTTTAAGATGTTAAGGTAGATAGTTGCAAAAGCAGTAAAATTTATATATGTGTCTAAATAAAGAAAGAGACTTTTTTTTTAATCTTAAGGGAATGATTCATAGTGTTGCTGTTAGCTGTTAGGGGCCATCGAGTTGGGCCCAGCTCATAGCTCCGCCGCCTGGTGCTGCGCCATCCTCCCTATTGTCTTCTGCTTAAGCCCATTGATGCAGCCACTGTGTCAATCCTCTTGCTGAAGGTCTTCCTCTTTCTTTCTGCCTTGCTACTTTACACCAAGCATGATGTCCTTCTCCAAGGACTTGTCTCTCCTGAAAACATGTCCAAATTATGTGAGAGAAATCTCACCATCCTTGCCTCTGAGGAGCCTGCTGGCTGTACTTTTTCCAAGACAGATTTGTTGGTTCTTTTGGCAGTTCATGGTACATTCAGTATTCTGAGCCAGCATCATAGTTCAAATGCATCAAGTCTTCCTTAATCTTCTTATTCACTGCCCAACAGTGCATATGAGGTAATTAAAATTACCAGGGCTTGGGTCAGGTGTACCTTAGGTACATAGTTGAGAGGCTTGGAATTCCCAAGTCATGGGTGAAAAGTCAGTATGGCGGCTTCTCTTTACTCATGAAGCTACAGGGTTGATGAACCTAAGATTGGCAGGTCAAACAGACTGCTGACATCTATTGGAAGCAGATGAGTCTTAAGAGCAACAAGCAATACAATAGGCCTCTGGTTCACATCCAAAGAATTAGAAGTCAGATGATGTGGTCCCGATACATGTCCTATACCAGTGGTTCACAACTTTCTAATGCTGCGACTCTTTCAGACAGTTCCTCATGTTGTGGTGACCCACCACCCATAACATTATTTTATTGCTATTTCATTACTGTAATTTTGCTACTGTTATGAATCGGATGACCCTGTGAAAGGGTCGTTCAATTCCCAAAGGGGTCACGACCCACAGGTTGAGAATCACTGCTCTAGAGCGAGAAAAAACCTAAAGATATTTATCTGAATGTCTGTATGTTATTGTTCTTAAGTGCCTTCAATTCGGTTCTGCTTCATAGCAACCCTACGCTCAACAGAACAAAACACTGCTCAGGCCTGTGCCGTTCTCACATTTGTCCTTATGTTTGAGCCGTATTGCTGCAACCAATGTCAGTCCATCGCATCGAGAAGTGCATCGCATCGACAAGTGCATCGCATCGACAAGTCCATATTGCTGCAACCACTGTGTCAGTCCTCTCATTGACAAGTCCATCGCATTGACAAGTCCATCGCATCGACAAGTTCATTGCATCGACAAGTCCATCACATAGCAAGTCCATATTGCTACATCCACTGTATCAGTCCATTGCATCGACAAATTGCATCATCAAGTCCATTGCATCGACAAGTCTGCTATAGTTGATTGTGGCAGCCTGGCTGATAAACACAAGTAGGATTAACTGAAGGGCAGAGGGATAAATGGCTCGGTGACCCTCACTTTGGTTGTTCTGTGCCTCAGTTTAAAGGGGTACACTACCTGTGGGATGCCTAGCCTGTGGACTGTGTCGCTGTAAGTTGAGGTCCCTTTAAGCCCACACGATTGGAATGTTCATCTCTGGAGCGGGGGACTGACAGTTGATGACAGTTCGGGACAGGCCTTGCTGTTTGCTGCCTGGATATATGTAGCCCAGCTCTCTCTACAGAAGAGGACTGGCAACTGGCAGCTCTCAAACCTTAAAGGACTGCTAGTGTCTCACTGCTTTATAATTTAACTGTTAATTTCTTGTATTATATAGCTGTATATAATTTAACGGTTCATTTCTTGAATTATATGTCTATCTTTATAAATATATTTATATATAATTACTAGCAATCTGGTTTGTCTCTCTAGAGAACCCTGTCCAATACAAAGTCCATCGTACTGACAAGTCCATATTGCTGCAACCACAGTGTCAGTCCCTCGCATTGACAATCTTCTGCTGTCACAAGCATATGCCCTCTTTCGGGCACTGGTATCGCCTAATAACATGTCCAGAGTATATGAGACGAAGTCTAACCATTTGCTTCTGAGGAGCATTCTGGCTGTATTTCTTTCAAAATTTGTTGGCTTATTTGGTACTCCATGATATTTTCAATATTCTTTGCTGCCACCTTAATTCAAATGCATTGGTTCTCCAATCTTCCTTATTTAATGTCCAAATATTATACGCATATGAGGTAATTGCAAATACCATAGCTCGGGTCAGGTGCAGATTAGCCTCGAAAGTGACTTATTTGTTCTTCAACACTCTAAAGAACTCCCGCGCAACAGAGGTACCGGCGCAGTGCATCACGGAGCATGTTGAGTGCTGCTCCGTCAACATACATAGATGTGCATTTAAGTCAAATGGAACGCTTGACAATGCCAATCGTTTCTCCGTTTATCACGATGCTTTCAATGAACTCAGTTGTGAGGATTTTCATGGTCTTGAATATCCATACACATATATTCACTAGAACTTTATTAGTAGTCTAGGTAATAGATTATGAAGACATCACTTTCAACTTCCCATTTCACTCAGGTGAGATTATGTGATGTCGCACTGTAATCACTCCTCTGGCTTTTGTCTTTGACTCCTTTGCCTGGTCTTTCATCATAGTCATTATTGTTGGTATGGTTGATTCCATAATTTGTGGCCATTATGTAGTGTTTTCTAGTCTACATGCAGGGAGGTAAAGTTCTGGCAGTATATCAGAAATATTGTGTTGTGACCCATAGTGTTTTCAATGGCTAATATATGGAGTTAGCTCACCAGACTTTTTCCCTAATTTATCTTAGTTTGTGTGATAGTTAGGTATTGTGTCAACATGGCCAATGAGAACATGTGGGATTAATAAAGTTGCAGTTTGTTTGGAGGGCAAATAGATAAATGGCTCGCCAAACCCTGGCCCCTCTCTCTTGCTCTCTGGTGATTGGACCAGCATAAGGCTGCTTTAGCTAGCTCTCAACTTGTGAGCTACACTACCTGTGGGACAGCCAACCTGTGGATCTTGTAGCTAGAACTTGAAGTTCCTGCAAGACCTGCTTCACCACGGAGCTGGTGTATACAGGGCTTGAGCTTGAGGCTGTTGGATCCTGTGTCTTGCACTGCTTGAGTTTGATGTCCCATCTGGGCCTG